>NW_007729129.1:245385-250216 GCF_000696425.1 Galeopterus variegatus
TAAAGACTTTCTTTAGTCAACTGAGTAAAATATTCTTTGAGACTTGGTATTTCTGTTTAGTGATGATATCATCTTTACATAAAGAATATAGCCTATTATGTTGGTAGGCAAATTGAAAATAGGTATTGCATTTATGAGGGTATAAAATTAAGTGTAATGCTTATTAACTTGAAATGTAAATGTCAGCTACCAGTTTCTCAATTTTGCAAGATATGTAAAAGAGACACAGATGTTCTATTACCTATTCCAGTTAATTTTCCCTTTCTTTCCTTAGGTATCATTAGCTTCTTCTCAGAATTATAGCCTGTATCTTAGTAAAGATAAGACAAGTATAGTAATTTTGGTTGAAAGCTTTTCAATTAGTTTCCCAAGGTGATCAAAATATTAAAAACATGAGTGTTAAATATTTTAAATAGTCATTTTTAAGGATCATGTGCTCAAAGTATTAGAAATGTGATGAGAACTTGATATGGTCTGATGATCTGGGCTCAGGATGAGTGTTTGTTGTAGCTAGTCGTATGACCTCAGGATTATTTCTAAAAGAGACAGTTCCTCATCTTCCTTATCAATAAAGTTGGCAAAATTATACCATCTTACAGAAAATTTTGAGAATTAAATAGGATAATATGCAAATACACTTTGCAAACTACAAAACACCATTACATATCTTACTAATAGTTACTCAAATATCAACTATGGGGTTATAATCTCAGTAAAATCATTAGCTGTTAAAACTGAAAAAGGCTTTTCACCTCCCTCGTTTTATAGATGAGAAAACTAAGGCCCAAGGAGGTAACTTCACTCAGCAACAGAGTGGAGAGCTCAAACTCAGAGGTGTGGCTTGCTTTATGTAATGTTCCTTGCACTGCACCAGGTCTGCAACTTGTTTCTGTAGGTCTGTTAGCTAAGGAGAGTTTTTACACTTTTAATAGTTAGAAAATAAATCAAAAGAGTAATATTTCACAATATGTGAAAATTGTTTGAAATTCATAAGCAAACTTTTATTGGAACAATGGCTAGGCTTATTGGTTATGTGTCATCTGTGTCTTTTTGGTGACAATAGCAGAGTTGAATAGTTGTGACAGAGATCATATGGTCTATAAGCCTAAAATATTTACTGTATGCCCCTTTACAGAAAAAGCTTTTTGCCAAGCACAGTGGTGCATGCCTGTAGTCCCAGCTACTTGGGAGGCTGAGGCTAGAGGATTGCTTGAGCACAGGAGTTCCAGGCTGTAGTGTGCTATGTTGATCAGGTGTCCTCATCACTGCAGTTGATAAGTCTTTCTTGACCAAATTAAGCTTTAAGAATCTTTAGAGTTTATAGAAAATCCTTTCCCACTAGACAAATAATATTCAAAGCAAACCTTAGGTTTCAAGTTTTAATATTTTCCTGAGACAATCCTTCAAGGCTTTGGAGCATTGAATTAAATATTTAAGTACTGATAAAATGATCTGCTCCTTCTTCTGGAATGTCATCTCTTTCAAGGATAGAGCTTTAATAGATTGTCCTTAGCATAGAAAGTGGCACAATTTAACTAAAGGTAGAGCTAGGAGGGAGAAATGTCTAGGTTAAAAAAAGTTTTTTGCAATTTAGATTTAGAAAAATTGATTTTAAAAATATATGCTTTTTCTTTCTAAGGTTTTTTTCCTTACTATGTGGGTGAAGCTGAATAAGATAATTCTTCATCTTTTATAGGGAGCATAGAATTTCCCAAATTACATTTAATTTAGGTTGGAGTATCTGAGCTCAGTATCATAGATTGCTTCTCCCTTGGTAAAGTTGGTAGACATTTAGGATTTATTTCAAAAGGAACAGCAAAAGTTAAAGATACAATCCATTTAAATGACTCTGTACTAAAATTGAAGCAGTATGTCACAATAAAATAAAACTATAAATTGGAAGTGAAAGGTAGCAGAATATGACATCCCAAAACATGACATTTTGGTGGAAGGATTATTTTGAATTAAAGGTTTGAAAAACATAAAATGTAAGAAAGGCATTCTAATCTCCCCTTTTCTTCCTAAAAGCAGGAGTCAAAACTTCACATGTGAAAGATGCCCTCCTTGCTACAGGAGAAAAAAAAAAGTCTTCAACAGTCATAGCCAAGAGAATTCTGTGCAAAAATAGACTTTTGTTAAAACAATTTTTATCCTGCTTTTGCCAAAATAAAAGTTTGGTTACTTATCCACAATTCCCTTTCTTTGTTCAACCTAGATTAAAAGCATTTAGATTTTGCTACTTCTTCAGGTCTTCATTTCCTTATAAAGGCTCCCATGTCACATAAAACTCATATAAATTCGTATGCTTTTCTTCTGTTAATCTGTCTTATGTCAATTTAATTCTCAGGCCCAGCCAAAAATCCTGAGAGTAGAGGTAAGGTTTTGCTTCCTCAACAGAAGTTCCGTAGAAACCATGTATTCCAGTCATGGACTCATGGATCACTTTCTGATGATTAATTTTCTCAACTATACCAATAATTTCACATTCTTCACATTATTAAATATCAAATAAAATGATACACTCACCCCTCCCTCTTCTCAAGTCCACCCCAGCCTGTGGAATACGACAGAGTATCTATAGTAAAATTGTAAAATAATTCTCTTTGGCTCAATTCCAACCTGTAAACTTTGTAGACACCTCTCTAAAACAGTCCAGAAAATCTCTCATGGGCATCCCACTTTCTTTACTATATGTCAGTCTCCTCTTCTGCTCCTTATAGAAACTGTGTGAGTCACTGATGGCATCCACAGCCACTCCTGATTGATATGGGGTCCAGGTGGATGTGAGTCTATGGAAATCTTTGACATTCATAAACACAAACTTTGAAAGATCCCTTAACACTGCAGAAAAACCTTGCTTTCAGCTTTGTGTCTTTCTTATACTCCCTTGCCACTATCAAAGACGACTTTTTATGTAATCTTTCCTCTCTTGAAACCTTCTCCAACTCGTATTTTCATCCAATGGCCTCCCTTCATACTTCGCTGAAACCAAAACAGTTAGAAAACAGAAAGTGTGAAGAAACAAAAACACTCAGAGAACAGAAAGCATCAGGCAGAAACTTCCTCACCTTTCCTGCTACCAAATCCACAAACCTCTCTACATCAGAATCCATTTTTTTTTTCTTCCCTTCATGTAAAGGCAAAAATCCCTCTGCAATAGACTGAATGTCTGTGACTACTCAAAATTCATATGTTGACACCCTAATCCTACTGTGATGGTATTACAACATGGGGCCCTTGGGCAGTAATTAAGTCATGATTGGATTTCATGAATGGGATTAGTACCCTTATAAGGAGAGGCCAGAGAGCTAGCTAGCTCTCTTTAAGCTACTTGAGGATACAAGAAGATGGTGGTCTACAACACTGAAGAGGACTCTCACCAGAGCTGGACCATACTTGTGCAGAATCATTGTGCCAAGAATCTAGGAATACACAAAATTAAGCCCCAAATTTAGATCATTTGAAGTTTCTCACAGTACTCAGCTCTTTATGTACTGCAAAGAAAATGTAGTGTTCTAAATGGCAAACTGCTTGTACCTTATAATAAAGGGTTATATTTCATATATTTTGTTCTTTTGTTAGTTGTAGTTTCTATGGCATAGCATGAGTTTCTCTAATGAGATCTAGCTTTCCAAGTATAATGCCATCTCTCTTTGGTTTTGATGATAAAATGGAAACAGTGTACTCAGCATTAGTGTCTGTTTTGGGTTATATTCTGGTTTGAAGTTAGGTAATAATTACTGGACAGAGTAGGAAATGGTACAATTTGCTATTGTTTAATAGAGGGATTTTGTTAGGTAGTGCTATGTGATAAAAGGGTATAAAGTGCAAAGAACAGTAATTTCTGTCTGATTGACAAACTTATAAAGATATGCAACTAAGTATATAGTTTATATTCAGTATTTTTTCAATGTAGTAACAATTAAATACTTTCAAAATTTCTCCATTGCTGATTTTTATTCTAAAAAACTTGGGCTTTGTGTTCTAATTTGCCCACATTTGCTAAAATCAGATAGGTAATGGTTTTCACGAGATCAAGGTATATGAATAAAAACAACTTGCTACAAATTGGCAGTTTTTTTCCTGAACAATGAATAATACATCAAAAAAAATTATACACCATAATCAAGTGGGATTTGTCCCAGAGATGCAAGGATGGTTCAACATATGCAAGTCAATAAATGTGATACACCACATCAACAAAATCAAGAACAAAAACCATATGATTATCTCAATGGACACAGAAAAAGCATTTGATAAAATTCAACATCCCTTCATGATAAAGACTCTCAGCAAATTAGGTGTACAGGGAAAGTATTTCAACATAATAAAACCCATGTATGACAAACCTACCACCAATATAATCCTGAATGGGGAAAAGCTAACGCTTTTCCCTTGAGAACAGGAACTAGACAAGGATGCCCACTCTCACCACTCCTATTCAACATAGTATTGTAAGGACTAGCCAGAGCAGTTAGGCTAGAGAAATAGACAAAGGACATCCAGATTTGAAAAGACCAGGTCAAATTGTCCCTGTTTGCATATGCCATGATCCTATATATATATATGTCTGAAGACTTTACAAAAAAACTCTTAGAGTTGATAAATGATTTCCGTAAAGTTTCAGGATGCAAAATCAACATGCAAAAATCAGTAGTGTTTTTATACTCCAACAACAAATGAGCAAAAAAAGAAATCAAGAAAGCTAGCCCATTTACAATAGTCACAGAAAAAATAAAATACCTAGAAATAAATTTAACAAAGGAGGTAAAAAATCTCTATAATGAGAACTACAAATCACTGTTGAAAGAAATTAAAGAGGACACAAAAA
>NW_007729129.1:250867-253841 GCF_000696425.1 Galeopterus variegatus
ATGAAACCCCTGTCAGAAAACCAATGACATTCTTCACAGAAATAGAAATAGCAATCCTAACGTTCATATGGAATGACAAAAGACCCCATATAGCCAAAGCAATCCTGAGCAAAAAATAAAAATAAAATAAAGCCAGAGGCAAAATACTACCTGACTTCAAATTATACTACAAAGCTATAGTAACCAAACAGCATGCTACTGACATGAAACAGACACTTGGACCTATGGAACAGAATAGAGAATCCAGAAATCAACCTACATACTTACAGTCAACTGATTTCTGACAAAGGCACCAGGAACATGTATTGGGGAAAAGACTTCCTCTTCAATAATTGGTACTGGGAAAACTGAACATCCATATATAGAAGAATGAAACTAGACCTGTACCTCTCTCCATATACCAAAATAAACTCAAAGTGTATTGAAGACTTAATATAAGACCTCAAACTGTAAAACTCCTAAAAGAATACATATGGTAAGTGCTCCAAGATGTAGGACTGGGCAAAGACTTTATGAATAGGATCCCCAAAACACAGGTAACAAAAGCAAAATTAAACAAATGGGATTATATCAAACTAAAAATCTCTGCACAGCCAAAGAAACAATAAACAGAGTGAAAACACAACATACAAAATAGCAGAAAATATTTGTAAACTATACATCTAACAAGGGATTAATATCCAGAATATACAAAGAACTCAAACAACAGTAAAAAACTAAGTAACCTGATTCACAAATTGGCAAAGGAGCTGAATAGGCATTTCTCAAATGAAGATATACAAGTGGCCAAGAAACACATGAAAACATGCTCAACATCACTCAGCATCATGGAAATGCATATCAAAACGACACTGAGATATCATCTCACCCCAGTTAGACTGGCTATTAACAAAAAGAGAATAACAAATGCTGGTGAGGATACAGAGAAAGGGGTACCCTCCTACACTGTTGGTGGGACTGTAGATTGGTGCAGCCATTGTGGAAAATGGTATGGAGTTTCCTCAAAGAACTACAGCCAGAATTGCTAATACAATCCAACAATTCCACTGCTGGGTATATACCCAAAGGAATGGAAACCATCATGTTGAAAGGCTACCTGCACTCCCGTGTTTATTACAGCTGTATTTACACTAGCCAACAATTGGAAACTACCTAAATGTCTATCACTGGATTACTGGATAAGGAAAATGTGGTGTATTTATGCAATGGAATACTACTGTGCCATAGAAAAGAATGAAATTCTACCATTTGCAGCAATATAGATGAACTTGGAGAAAATGATGTTAAGTGAAATAAGCCAGGCACAGAAAGAGAAATACTGCATGTCCTCACTCATAATTGGGAGCTAAAAAAATGAATGAATAAATAAGAAAAAAAAAAAGAGAGAGAGAGAGAGACATGCAGCAGCCACAATAATATGTTGAACTTTCAAAAGAAAGTACAGAACTGAGGTCACCAGAGGTGGGAAGGGTGAGGAGAGTAAGGGAGGAATTGGTAAAGGGCCACAAAAAATGATTACACTGTATAATGTTAAATATACTAATTATCCTTATTTGAGCGTCACATATTGCACACAGGTAATGGTATTCAACTCTGTACTCCACACATACGTATAATCAACTATGTTTCAGTAAAAAACAGGTAATAAGCAAAAATAAATAAATAAATAAAATCATAGATGACAATTTTTGCCAAGATGAACTTAAAAAAAGTTAATTTTAAAATTATTGAGTCTAAGAGGGCCAGTGTATAACATGTTCTTGAGATGGTATTTAATATTATTTTAACTTCCACTTTTAAATTATAACAAGTTTCACTTAGGAATAGATTTTAATCTAATTTTAAAATGTCATACGTATGTATGACTAAGCTGTGTGAAATAAAACAATAAATTTAATTTTATCAAATTAATGCCATACATAACATTTTTCTTTGTTTTTAAAACTTTGATGTCAAATATATTATTTTTTAAAAATAGTTCACAAGCGTTCCACTTTCTTTACATCCTCCATGACACTTCTTATCTCTTATGGTTTGGATAAAAGCCATCCTAACTGGTGTGTGGTGATATCTTGTGGTTTTGATTTTCATTTCCCTGATAAAATTAGAGATGTTAAATACATTTTCATATACCTGTTGGCAATTTTTGGTCTTCTCTGAAACATCTACTCAGATCTTTTGCTCATTTTTAAACAGGTTTTTTGTTTCTTTGGTTTTTTTTTTTTTTTCCTGCTATTGAGTTGCATGAATTCCTCATATATTTGTATATTAACCTCATTAGATACATGGTCTGCAAATATTTTATTCCAATCAGTAGGCTGCCTTTTTATTTTGTAGATTATTTTCCTTGCTGTGCAGAAGATTTTTAGTTTGATGTAGTTCAATTTGTTTGTTATTCCTTTTGTTGCCTAACTTTTTGGTGTGATATCTTGATTGCCAAGGACAATGGCAAGGAGCTTTGATTTCTTCTAGGAATTTTACAATCTCAAGTTTTATGCTTAGGTCTTTAATCCATTTTGAGTTGTTTTATGTGTATTGTATAACATAAGGGTCCAATTTCATTCTTTTGCATATGGACACCCAGTTTTTCCAACATCATTTATTGAAGAGATTATCCTTCCCCCATTGTGTCTTCTTGGTGTCCCTATGAAAAATTAGTTTACTGCATATGCTTGAGTTTTTTTTCTGGACTTACTGTTCTGTTCCATTGGTCTACTATCTGTTTTTATGCCAATACCATTCTGTTTTTAATGTAAGCTGGTGCAGCAATTATGGAAAACAGTACGAAAGTTGCTCAAAAAATTAAAAATAGAATTACTATATAACCCATCAATCCTTCTTCTGGATATATATCCAAAGGAAATGAAATCAGCACCTTGTAGTGGTATCAGCACTCCCACGTTCATTGCAGAATTTCTCAAGAAAGCCAACATATGGAAATAACCTTAGTGTCCATCAATGGATGAACGGATAA
>NW_007729129.1:253992-255004 GCF_000696425.1 Galeopterus variegatus
ACCTTGTAGTGGTATCAGCACTCCCACGTTCATTGCAGAATTTCTCAAGAAAGCCAACATATGGAAATAACCTTAGTGTCCATCAATGGATGAACGGATAAAAAAATTGTGGTAGATGATGGCTATGTTAATTTACTAGATTGTAGTAACCATTTTATTATGTATAAATATCAAAACATCATGTTGTACACTTTAATTATATGCTATAAAGAGCAAAACAAAATAATACAAGTTTATTTGAAAAGAATCTTATGAAAAAAGCTTTAGGTACTATAAAGAAAAGAGTTTTGCTTCATGAACAATGGAGATTATGAAAAAAGTTGGAAAAGGATCTGCTACATGAAATAAACATGTGGAATGATGATAATAAGAAGAGATATAAAAAGTGAAATGTAGTCTGGGTAAAACACACAATAAGTAAATGTTACATATGTGTACATGTGTGTGTGTCAAAATTTATATATTAAAATTTCACCAGAAGTGTTCAACCAAAGATTCAAGAAGGCAGATGAAAGAACGAGGGAACTTGGAGACAGGTCAATGGGAATGATCTAGTCTGAAAGACACAAAGAGGAAAGATTGAGGAAAAATGAACAGACTCTTGGAGACTTGTGGGAAATTACTAAGCATGACATAGATGTGTAATATAAAAATCCAAAGGAGCTGGAACAGCCAAGACAATTTTTAAAAAGAAGAAAAGATGTGGAAGACTACTACTTGAGTTTTAAACTCATTACAAGGCTACAGGAATCAAGACAGTGTAATACTGGCACAAATATAGGCATAAAAATCAGTTGACTCAAATGAACATAATGAGAAACTAGAAATAAATCCTTATATTAATAGTAAATTTTTCTTTTTTTACAACGTGGTCAAAATAATTCAATAAAGAAAAGGTAGTCTATTCAACAAACAGTGCTGGAATAATTGTATGTTCACATGCAAAAAACCAATAAGCCCTCATAGCATACACAAAAATCAACTCTAAATGAATCATAAGCCTAAATGTAAG
>NW_007729129.1:256625-257431 GCF_000696425.1 Galeopterus variegatus
AAAAAAAACTGGAAACATTCCAATGTACATCAACTGGGGAATAAATAAAAAATAAATGCAGTATATCTGTACAATGGAAAACTATTTAACGATTGAAAGGAATTAATAACTGGTACACAGTACAACATGGAAAAACCTCAAAAACATTGTATACTAAGTGAAAGAAGCCAGACATGAGAGATTATATATTATTCCATTTACATGAAAAGTCTAGAAAAGGCAAATGTGTAGAGACAGAAAGCAGATCAGTACTTGCCTGGGGCTGAGTGTGGGAGTGTGGATTTAAAGATGAGATAGTTCATGAGTGAATAGCTTGTGGCCTTTCACTTTGCAACTAGGAGTATGCTTGCCCTAACTTCAACTGCAACCTTGGGCTAAGCATTCTTGGCTTGTCCCGACTCATCTGCCTCCAAGAAGTCACTTCTGTCAACAGTGCTGCTGTGTTTCATATTGAAGGAGGCTCTTCAACAGCAGAGAGGCTGCTGGCACTCAGGGCCTTCCCCGTCCTGGTGGAACCTCTGCACCAACTAAGATGGGAGCAGCCCCAGGACAGAATGCCACAGAGTTCTACTCTTTTTATCTGAAGTTCAGCAATTTTGCAAGCATAAATGCTTCTCTGTTGTATACCATTGCTTAGTTTTCTCTAGCATTATAGTTACTTTTGAAAGAAAGGATTTGTTGATCTTTCTTGGTTATTGTTCCACACCTACTTTTTTTCTTTTATTGAAACAGTTGATTGTACATATCTGTGGGGTGCAGCATTGAATATCAATACTTGTGTCTGAATCTACTTTTTTTTTTTTGTC
>NW_007729129.1:258107-266250 GCF_000696425.1 Galeopterus variegatus
GTTCCACACCTACTTTTTTTCTTTTATTGAAACAGTTGATTGTACATATCTGTGGGGTGCAGCATTGAATATCAATACTTGTGTCTGAATCTACTTTTTTTTTTTTGTCTTGTCTTTTTCTGTGTCTGGCAACGGATCGCAACCCTCAGTGTTGCCCCCGTACTGGACCGGGGACCGGCAACGGGACCGCAACCCTCGGTGTTGCCCCCGTGCCTCGCTCAGCCAGTGAGCGGGAACCGGTCTGTATGTGGGATCCGAACCCTCGGGCGGGAGCGCCGCCGTGCTTCCCAAGCGGCGCACTTATCCAGTGTGCCTCCGGGCCGGCCTGCAACATTGAATATCAATACTTGTGTCTGAATCTACTTTTAATATGTGATACCAAAAGAGGAAAATTAACAGCCATTGGAGATTGGAAAGTGAGGGGGTACATTATGAGAAGGGGCAGGGGGTTAGCCCATAAGCATTTAGTTGGCATCTTCTCTCTTCCTGTCTTTCAAAGGCTGTGTGTGTGTGTGTGTGTACGTATGCACATGCATGTGTGTATGTATTTGTGTGCGTGTCTGCATTAGTAAAGAGTAATATGATTTTTTAGCGAGACATTTATCACTTTATTAAAATGAAATACCTGATGCTCTAATAGAGTGTACAAGAGAATTCTGTTCTCACTTGTATTCTCAAACACAAACCAAAGAGCCATAGTCTAAGTAAAAATTATGGGATGGTCCTACATTGCTTTGCTAATCCCCTATCACATATATGTTTTTTTCCCATTTCATACAGTTCATACATCTCAAATTATCATTTACAAGATATATATACACACAGATACCTTTGCACAAGTGAACATTTGTTACTTTCTTGTGTGATGTCTGTGTGCTTGAATACATAACTGGTAGATTACATGCAAAGATAAACGTGATAACATCTCTCATCCCTGGATGCATGCCCCTTTGCAGTGAATGTGATGTTGCCCCTCCTTTTGTCAAGAGGTGAATTCCATTTCCCCACCCTTTGAATCTGTGCTGGTCTTGTGATTTGCTATAATCAAGAGAATGTGGCAAAATTTTTTCACTTCTAAGCTTAGGATTTAGGAAAGCTTGCAACTTCTGCTTTTGCACTTTTTGAACTCTGAGGCCACGATACAAAAAACCTAGGATAGTTTTCTTGAGGATGAGACACCATGTGGAGAGAGAGACCCAGATAATAGTCACCATCTACCACCAGATAGGACGAGGAGGCTATCTTAGACCCAACTCAGCAGCCAGATCACAGTAGCTAGTTAAGTAAACCCAGGTGAGAACAGCAGAAAAACCACCACTTGAGCCAGTCCAAATTACGGACCCACAAAATTCTGAGCAAATAAAATGATTGTTTCTCTAAACCACTTGATTTTATGGTGCTTTGTTATGTAACAACTGACAACTGAAACAATAGATCATATTCATTTTACATTTTCTCTATAGATAGTTATGTCTGAACAGAACATCTTAGAACAGACAATGTGGTAATTTTTAGTCTACTTCAATTTTTGGGGACACTGTATAATATTAGAAAGTACAGACTTGGAATGATTCTTTTGAATTTGTGGTTATCAAGTTTGACATTCAAGTTAATTGAATCAGTATTGTTTTTATGGGGTCAGTTTTTTTTTTTAATAGTTGTTGCCTGTAAATGTATCAGATTCATTTTGTAAGTTCAAGTCTACCAAGTGGCATTCTTTCCTCTTGTTGTCTGCAGTACCTCTTTGAGAAAAAAGCGACATTTTGGAAAAAGGGGAAAAAACTCATGGATTCTTTAATCAACTTTCTGCCTTTTACCACCACTTACAAAGAAAACGATTCTTAATTTCCCATTTCTAAAATGCCCTAATGCAATAGATTTTTAATTACTTGACTGAAAAGGTAAACATCTTCTAATGCTTGCTCAGACATTAAAGTACATCGGAATAATTACCAAGTGTGTCTTGTTTCCTACACACCAAATGCTAAATCTATTAGTATTTCCTGGTACTCTTCTGAATTTTGAATACTGTTCATGTAAATTGAAAAAACCAATGTACAGAGAAATTTATGTCATTTTCCCCCTGTTAAAAATATAGACTTGATGAGATAATGAAACAACAATAAAAACTCTTTTTCATAAAGTTTATGAGCACAGTTCAAGTCTGCAATTTCTTTTTCCATTATAGGCAATTTGCTTTCACTACAATTATTTAAATGAAGGTATTCACATTTAATAGAACATCAGATTAGATTGTTAATAGAACATCAGATTTTCATCTTGTTTGAGGAAATAGACTCATGTTTCATTAATCCTCAATTAAATTATTTACCTTATAACTTTACTATACGGCTGTTTAGATGCAAGGAACCCAACACCTGCACGTACAGGCTTGGAGAGGGTGTGACAATTGATTTTAAGAACACACTTAAGGAATAATGGAACCTAATGAATATTACTTTTGTATTTCAAGTAGCAAGAAATCTGAAAATGCCACCCAATGGAAAATATGTGCATTAAATGTTACTGATAATTGTTCCTACTTGGAAACAACTGCAGGGAAGGATTTGTTCAAACTATGTTTCATCTTGGTGTGTTTTTAATCATCTTGGTGTGATTTTTAATCTTAACTTATCATAGAATAGAATTCCCTTTGCAGATAGTGCACATATTAGACAGTCCAAATTTAGATGCTAAAAAGGGGTTAATATAAACATTTAGGGAAGGGGATGCAGGGGGTTTCAGGCATGAACTTTCTTTATAATATTTATCCGAAATGGACTTCATGGAAAAGTAAGAGGATTAAGTTTAAACCTGAGGTGCAGTCTTGTGTTTCCTTCTGAAAGATTTGGTGGTTATTTTTTGTTAGGCAGAACTTATGACTGAAAAGTTTGGCTGTCCTTTTTAATTTTAGTCTCAATGAGTGTGCTTTGTTCTTTAAAATTAACACCTTGAAGTCAATCTAATTCCTCCTTTTCAGAAGATTTCCTGTGTTGAGGCTATTGTGATGTTTTGCCTTTACTGAAATCTGCTGCTCTGCGTTAGTGAAAAGGAGTTGGGGGATTGAAGGAAATATGTGAAAGAGGGAACAGAATTTCCCCTTCTTTTCCTCTAGAATCTTGCCCTCTAGAGGAACAGAGCAGCAGCATCTGCCTCATTTGGGAGCTTCCCACAAATGCAATATCTAAGACTTCACCTGAGACCTACTGGATCAGAATCTGCACTACGACAAGATCCCCAGGGGATTTGTATCCTCAGTAAAAGTTGCGCTAACCTAGAAGAAAGTATTAGATCAAATCTATCGATTACTCCTCTCTAATAGCCCTCAGAAGGATCTCCCTCGTACCTGTACTTGAGTATCCCCAAAGGACAGAAACTGAGGCAAGGAGCTCCGGCAGTTTGTTTCCACTTGGTGTGACTTTGGGGAAATAGTTTCATTTCCAAGCTTCTGTTTGCTATCTGTGAAACAATGTTCTAATATTTTGTGGTATATCTCTTACGAGTTACCATTCTGGATTTACTCCTCTCTGTTGATGTTGAACTGAAATCATTATTTAAGAAGAAAAAAATCTCTTTCACCCAAGAAACATGTTCACCTCACCAGCTTGTACTTACCCTATCCTTACTCACACCAACAAAATTACTGTAATTTGTTTCAATTCAAGATATCATTAAGCTAGATTGATTTGAATACAGTTGCCAACCAAACTATATTCTTAGTTAAAAATAACCAATTATTAATTTGTTTGTTGATTTACATATTTTTTCACAAGAAATAAATGTAATGAACTGTTGTCATATTTAGAATATATCATTTCTTCACTTAATCAGCTTCTAAAATACCATTTGAAATTATAGTATATTATAAACTAAAATTCTGCAGATATGTAAAGATGTATACACTTGATTTTGTCTTCAAAACTCAAACAATATTAAAAAATGATAACTATAAAATGTACTTTGATTTACAGTTTACAAAGCCCTTTGCCCACATAACTTCATTAAAATAGGAACAGTCTATGCAACTTTCCATTTAAAAATGCTACACTTGGTAAACTGTCTATTACTGTAGATTTTGGTAAATTCCTTTGAAATCCTTAATTTAAAGCATCATAAAAGTGGACTTTCTGTCATTTATTATGCCATAAATGTAACTATGTTAATTATTTCATGATTGTTACTGTTATTTTGGGGTTCTAAGGGTTTAGATTAAGGAAATTATTGTTTCCCTAAAATCTCTTCTTACTGCATATGCTAACTTTGATATATTCAGCCTGATTTCACATAAGGTGCAGACAATTTACTGGGCCTGATGATACGTCCGACTGATATTCTTATTTGATATCTCACTTTCAAGCTATGTTTGACACTGTAGGTATTACCATGTGAGAGCCAGATTAACTCTCAGCATCTAAAATGATTTTAAATAGCTCAATGGCAAAAAGTTATAAAGGACTGAGGATAAACATTACGAAAGTTTTAGGAAGTTCTAAAAATAATATGACAGGCATTTAGATACTAAGAAATGTCACTTCTTTCAGAATGAAATAAGAGAAAGCATAACACTATTTTCTACAGGGTCCCCTTTTATTTGATGGTGAGACATATCAACACTTTTTTTCATAATCTCTTAGCACACAAACACATTTTTCCCCTCTAAATATGTGTTTATGATTTTTTAAAAAATCTACTACAAGCAAAATATTAGTTGGTCATTAAAGTGGTATTTTTAATGATTAACTTTTTAATAATCAATAGTCACTTAAGTAAAAATATTTTTTCTCTAATGATATATCCCTGATGGAGTTTGGATGTGTTGTCCCCTCCAAAACTCATGTGGAAATTTGATCTTCGATGTGGCAGTGTTGGAAACTGATTGAGTCATGGGGCTGGATCCCTCATGAATGGATTAATGCTGTCCCTGGGGGAGGGGGGATTAATGAATGAGTTCTCACTCTATTAGTTCTCATGAGAGCTCATTGCTTAAAAAGACCCTGGCACCTTCTCTCTCTTTTGTTTCCTCTTGCCATGTAATCTGCTTGTACCCACCAGCTGCCCGCCACTTTCTGTCATGAGTAGAAGCAGCCTGAGGCCCATGCCAGATGCAGCTGTCCCAGAATCGTAAGCCAAATAAACCTCTTTTCCTTATAAATTACCCAGTCTCAGGTAATTCTGTCATAGCAACACAAAACAGACTAAAATAATCCCTGTTAAATGAAGTACAACTAAAAACCATCGTAGCTGTCTTTCTTATTTTTCTCTTTTAAAATATTTATTGCATACCTAAATTGTGTCAGATAATGTATCAGCTTTAAAAAAATAGAGACAAACAGAATACAGTTCATACCACTGAAGATTCTAGAGTTCAAAAAATTTTTTTTGAAAAATCACAGAAGCAATATATTTATTGTTTTGTTGAAGATAGAACTGCCTTATTAGTGAGAATGCCAAATTAATTTATAACAAGTTAAAAGCATAGTAATTAATATGGAATAATAACAATAATTGCATGTGAAAGAATGTCAAGTCTTTATTTTGCTGTAAAAATTCAATGAAACAAATTTCTTTCAACAAATATATTACTAAGCGCTGCATTCTGTTTTAAGTATAAGAGGGAAAAAGTAACTCCTATTCTTATGGATCTTGTATTCTCAGAATTGAGTCAGATTAAAATCAAGAATGTATAAAAATAAACACAGTAATTACAATTAGCAGAAAGGATAAATTCCATCAACAAAAGGCCACAATATTGGGGTAGAGTTAGGAAAGTCTCACTGAGGATTTTAAATTTTTGCTAAGACTTAAAGGATAAAACTGAGCCAGCCATGGGAAGGGGGACGGCTTGGAGAAGGAATTTTAGACGATGGAAAATTTAATTGAACAGATTCTCTGGAGCTTATTAAGATTATTTCATCAGTAATAGGCTTAGTGTTTATAATTCCAAAAAATATGTAAAATTGTTTTTGTGTAGAGCTAGGCCATAAGAAAACAAATAAACCAAATGTATCAGTCATATTTTATTTACTAAAGCCATGTATGAAAATAGGCAGAAACATGGATCCAGTTGTGGGTAACAGAGGTTATAAATCTTAGTTATAAGGAATGAGCCCTTGAACACTGTCAACTTCTCTGTTGTGTGCATGACCGACTTTGAGCTTATTTAAGTAGAGGTTTGTGGAGGGTTCTCACTTGATTTTTAGAATCGGGTTTTTAGGTAAATACATATATGGGGCAAAAACGCTCAGGTAGGAGGCCACAGCCTGCAGCCAGGGCACGACAGCCCATCTAATCAGCTCTAATCACTAGGTATAGGATAGTGTAATTTAATGATTTTAGAGCTAACAGGTCGTGGTCATACCTATCCTGTTAAGAGATTTTAGGAATTGCTGTAGGGAGAGATGTGAAATTAATGTTTGCTAGGGGCAAGCTGTCTGTTGAGGGAAACTTTAGAAATAATTATACTTAGATTTTATCATAAGAATGTAACTTTTGCTTAAGGAGAGGTCATACTTTAGATAATGAGCCAGTCTGACCAACTTAACTTTTCACTAATTGTGCTTTGGAATGTCACATTGTTAATTTTACTGATGTTACTAATTTTCATTGTTTAAGCTATACTTAGCCATAGATAACTTTTGTAACACTGCCCATGTCCTTGTGTCCTTTTGTAATGATTGAATCAACTGATTTTTCTTGTGAAACTTCCCTGTATTTACAATAAAAAAACCCCCAGAAGCTAACTTTGAATCAGGGCTGCACCCAGTTTTCTCCTTCTAACAGAGGAGTTGCTGCTGTACAGACCCTTAGGGGTTCTCATCGTATTCATGGTGCTCTGAGTAATCCTTTTTTCATCTCCGTTACACAGTGAGAAGTGTAACAAAGGTTAAACTATCTTTCTTCAGCTTAAGACCCAAATATAACCAGACACTAGAGAATACAAATAATTTTACCAAATATTTCAAGAGACAAAACAATACATAATGTGTAAAAACTTGTCTGAATAATTTTCAAAGCTTTATTTTATCTATTAGGTTTTTTACTCTTAGTGATTGTTGCTGGGGTTATACATACTTCACTTTTTGCAGTCTATTTAAGATTAATATTTTAGCATTTGGAGAACAGAAATCTTACACAGTATAAAAGTTCCTTTACCCTCCCTCCTTCATGTTGTAGTTGTCAAATGTGTTCCATCTACATACATTGATAACCCCATCAGACAAAGTTGTAGTTTTTACTTTCAATCATCATACATATTTTAAAGAACTTAAAAAGAAAAACAGTGTATTATATTTATGTAGATGTTGGCCATTTCTGTTGCGTTTTCTGCTATGGTCTGATTGTTTTTATCACCCCCCCCAAAGTCATAATTTGAAACCTAATCCCCAGTGTGATGGTGTTAGGAGATGGGAACTTCAGGAGATGATTAGGTCATGAGGGTGGTGTCCTCACAGATGGGATGAGAGCCCTTCTAAAAGAGGCCCCAGAGATCTGCCTTGACACTGCGTTCAGGTGAGGGCACAGTGAGAAGATGCCTTCTATGAAACAGCAAGTGAGCCTTCAGCAGACACTGAATCTGCTGGCACCTTAATCTTCAACGTCCCAGCATCCAGAAGTGTGAGAAATAAATTTCTGTTGTTTATAAGCCACCCAGTCCATGGTGTTTTGTTATAGTAGCCTGAACAGAATGAGACAATTCCTGAAGGTCAAAGTTTCCCTCTGTTATCATTTCCCTTCTGTCTGAAGAAATTGCTTTACCATTTCTTTTACAGCAAGTCTGCTGGTGACAGAATCTCTTAGTTTTCCTTCATCTGAAAATGTCTAAAGAATATTTTGGCTAATTTTAGAATTCTGAGCTGGTGCTTCTTTTTGTAAATCACTTCAGAAATGTTATTCCACTGCCTGTTTGCCTCTGTGGTTATTGCAGATAGGCATGGTCAGTGAGAAGTAAGCAGAAATAGTTGAATCATGTTCCTTAAGCCTCATGAAGCTCTCAAAATAAGACTCAGCTGTGTAAAGTGTCACATTTGTCACTGTCCCTTCTTATTCCTGCCTGGAACTCATATGTTAGGGCTGTAGCTCCAGCAGAAAACTAATGACTTTAGGGATGGAAGAAGAGATATAGAAAGAGTCTGGGGAATGGATG
>NW_007729129.1:266344-267474 GCF_000696425.1 Galeopterus variegatus
AATCATGTTCCTTAAGCCTCATGAAGCTCTCAAAATAAGACTCAGCTGTGTAAAGTGTCACGTTTGTCACTGTCCCTTCTTATTCCTGCCTGGAACTCATATGTTAGGGCTGTAGCTCCAACAGAAAACTAATGACTTTAGGGATGGAAGAAGAGATATAGAAAGAGTCTGGGGAATGGATGATTTTTTCTTTTTTTTGAGAGCTGTGTCAGCTCTGGGAAGCTGACCTCTCAACTACTTTTGCATGAGATCTCAAACTGTAGTTGGGCAGTTGTTATTACCAGTTGAACCAAATTTTTAATGGATATAAGAATCATGTCTCTTCCTTATCTTACTCTCTGAAGAATCTTTGCTGCATAATAAACACTTTGAATATGTATACTATTTCAATTGGATACTTTATATATGTATATATTTATATATTTAAATTTATTAGTGTGGATGGCAGGGTGGAAAAAACTCTCCAAAGAAGAAATTGCTTGTTCCTCTCTAATTCCATGAGATATGTTTTAAATATGAGGCTACCTAAAAAAATTCATGGAAAGATTCATATTATCTTTTAATTCTATTTTTCCATGAACATTTTGAAGTACCCTTGTATTGTCATATAACATGTTAGCACTCAAAAAGCTTCTAACTTGCATTGTTTATTTTTGATATGTATCTCTATATATCTATATCTGTCTTGATCCATAGAAAGATGGTGGACACTGATTATTTAGGAATCACTTCTCATGCCTCGTTTATAACAGAGCATCTAGCACTGTGCTTATACATGCTGCTAGTAATGACTGAAGTTAACAGGATTTGGTTTCTTCCTAAACCCTTATTCAATAGACCCTCTGTTTCTGTCATCAGTAGTCTACTGTTAACTATTGAAGCCAAAAGATTCCATAGGATGCAAAGACATAAAAAAAGAAATTTGTTGAATAGACCATTCATATTTGCATAAATGTAATTTTTAAAAACACTTTAGATGCCAAAATACGATGCTTTTCTTTTTATGTAAACAGGAGATTTTGTTAGAGTTTTGAGAATTTTATTTTTTTATTTTTTTATTTTTTTTTTGTTGTCTTTTTTCATGTCTGGCAATGGATCGCAACCCTCAGTGTCGCGCCCGTACTGGACCG
>NW_007729129.1:268376-276446 GCF_000696425.1 Galeopterus variegatus
AAGACAAGGAAACAATATTTATTATAAATAAAATTTCGTTCTTGAGAAATTGGCTACAATGAATAGTTATAATAATTATATTTAAGTACTAATGTGTTCTGCTCTATTTTGGATTGTATGTTCCTATGAAAGCTCATATAGACTTTGTCCCTACTGTGGGAAATCCTCTTATGGTAATTGAAAGTTGGGACGTTGAAGAAGTGATTAGATTGTGAGGATTATGCCCTAGTGAATGGATTAATCCATTGATAGTTTAATGATGGTCATGGGCCTGGTTCTCATGGCTTTAAAAGGAGAACAAGTGAAGAGGTTACTCTCTATCTCTGCTTAGTTATTTTCCCTGTGTAGCTGTGCAGAGTCACCACGAGTGAGAACAAGGCCCTCACCATTTGTGTTCCCTGGACTTTGGTCTTCCCAGCCTCCAAGAGTGTAAGCAATAAATATTGTTTCTTTACAAATTATCCAGTTTCAGGTATTTCTGTTATAAGCAACAGAACCAGACTAATATATGCTCTAACAACAATAAAGACTTTGGAGTTTCTCTAAATATCATCCATATTTTCTAAAGGTGTCAGTTATCCTTCTAAATGTCTCACTTTCTATTGCTTTTTTGATCACTTGATCAACTTCCTGTCCTACAAGTTCACTCTTTCTCCTGTATTCACTGTCTCACTGAATGGCACCAAGACCTGCATGGTAGCCCAGGAAACAGAATGAAGTGTTATCCTTGAATCTTTTTTCTTTATTATCCATATGTCAAGATAATCTGAAATCCTATCAGTTGTATGCATATTTGTTCTATCTTAAATTGGCCCATTCTTAATATAGTCCTCTATCGCTACTTTACTTTATTTATTTATACCATTGTCTCTCATCTGACTGTTCCCTAACTGGCCTCGTAGCCAAGGAAAATCATTCCTTACACTGCCTCTATAATTACCTTTCCAAACACAGATGTGGCCATCCTTCTTTCTTACTTAAATCCTTTCAATGACCTCATTGTCCTGAAGAAAAAGTTTATATTCTCTCTACGTGATGTACAAAGCTCTCACTGATGTAGCTCTCTGATTCCAAATTGAGTATTTTTAGTATCCTTCCTTCTGCTTTTTTCTCCCCCTCCCAACACATACACACACACACACACACACACACACACACACACACACACACACACACACACACACACACACACACACACACACACACACACACACACACACAGAGACACACACGCACTTCTAACTATAGTCATATCAAACTATTTTCAATTCTATGCTCTCTCTTAACCTTAGACCGTCTCTTATGCTGTTAAATTCCTGTGGAATGTTCCACTCCCTGATACCATGTACCCATCTCTTTTCTTAGAAACAGAACTGGATAATTTTGTTCTTTTACTGGAATTACCCATTTACTATTAAGTCTACATCCCCTTCCCTTGAGCCTCACTTCATCCACACATGGTAAAATGAGGGTTGGACTCTGCCTTGTTCACTATTATATCTACAGCACTTAGCAGGAGGCCTGTTTGATGCATGCTTCGGTTAATCAATATTAGAAACTTCTCACTGCGGATGGATTTACAATTCCTTCAGTTCATTTAATCCAGTGAAAACCAAGCAAAGTGCGCGTGTGTGTGTCTGTGTGGTGTGCGAGATGGGGGTTAAAGAGGAAGAACCTATTCATTTTCAGTGAGATAAGCATCTTGATTTTCATGCAGTCTGCTCTGCATCAAGATTACTTGATGATCTGGCACAGGAACCATTAGTCTCACTCCTGGGTTGTTCCTGTTATTCTACTTAACAGCAGTGCTTATGTTTGAAGTTCTGTCTAATATTGTTGAACTTCTGTTGCTATTTAATAAAAACTCAGAACAGCTTGCAAAAAGCAGTACTTACACCTGCTGAGAAAAAAAAAAAAAAAAAAAAAAAAAAAAAAAAAAAAAAAAAAAGAAACAAGTGAATCCCCTGCTAAGCAATTTCAAATTTTTCTGCTATAGACTTAATAGCATAATTTTAACTTCCTGGCACTGGGTGAGGTCAACATTGGTATACTTTGTACTAACACATTATACAGGAAAATTGGATCCAGAGGTAAAGTGGAGTTTCCTTTTCTCAAAAGTTGTTTAGCCAAGATACACAATCCATGAACAAGAGTAATTTGGTGAGAACACTAGTGAAGAGTGTACCTGGACAATGACTTCTTTTCCCGTGTCCTCAAATACCAAAAGCTTGTTTCCTTTAGGTTCCCAATTATATTTACCATTATTTTTATTTTATATTAATATTATGTAATTTAAACTGTAGAGTAGGCTAATTTTCTGATTATAGACTATTTAGAAATCTGGGAAGCACTATTTAAAACCCGTATTTCTTTATAAATAAACTTTTAAAAAAATTACATTTGTGATGAAATAATGGTGCATTTAAAACTCCTAGCATCTAAAAAAATGCTTAATTTCTAGTTTTAAGAAAGTCATGGCAGCTTTTTCTTTTTAACACTTACAGATCGTCCAAGAGTCATTAAAGTCGATTGTTTCCTAATAATTGCATTGGCATTGTGAGGAGATAAAAGCAAGCAAACGCATGTTCAATAGGGGTTACTAATCATACCACTAGCCATTTAGGGAGATTACTGACTAATATTACATTGGCATAATGTTAATCACTTTAAAATCACTTAATAAGAAATAATTTCTAATCAAGACTAAGATTTATTTAAAGAAAAATAGGATAGAAGAATGAAAGATACAGGGTTTAAAGCAAATAGTTTTTAGCTGAAATCCAAATATTAGTAATGGGCTAATTTGAAAGGAATTTATTTGGGTAAAACCCTATAATTTAGTATTATTTTTGATCTGAGTATTATCCAACACATTTCAATCTCTGGGTTATACAACCTGTGCTAGAAATCTCTCAGGGACCAGCCCCTCACGATCTTTGTGGTATTTCCTATTTGAGTTAGAATGGAAATATCACTAACAGGCTCTGTTTTAGGGCATTTCGGTCTCTGCTTCCACAACTCAGAGAACCAAGGGATAAAAGAAGCTGAAACAAGAGAAAAGAAGTCAAACCATGATTTTAATTTTTCACAACTTCTTGTTTCATTTAAGCTGAAGACTTACTTATGGATTGTGGTCATTGTATTAGCTCGTTTTTGTGTTGCTATAGCAGACTACCTGAAACTGGCTAATATATAAAGAACAAGTTTAATTGCTCATGCTTCTGGGGCAGCTGCATCTGGCACGGGCCTCAGGCTGCTTCTACTCATGGTGGAAAATGGCAAGCAGCCAGCGGGTACAAGCAGATCACATGGCGAGAGGAAGCAAGAGAGAGGAGAGAGAGAGAGAGAGAGAGAGAGAGAGAGAGAGAGAGAGAGAGAGAGAGAATGCACATCTCTAACCTAATCACCACTTCAAGGCCCAACCTTTCAATTACCATAACAGGATTTCCCACCTTCTTAATGCTGTCACAGTGGGGATTATGTTTGGGGAGGACATTCAATCCTCAGCAGTCCTTCATCAACCATATATAAAAACCTGTATTTAGATATTGTCTTTGCCTACTAACATTTTACTAACTGTAATTTCATTACATAGTGCTGGAGAGAAGGTTTGGAAGATTTCGATATAGGCAAATCTGGAGCTTCTTCAGCAGAACAAAGGTGTCATATTGTATGAGTTATAAACGTATGACAAGAAGATCAAGTATATGGGTATGCTGTAAAAACTTGGGATCTGGAGACTGGGAAGTTGGTCTAAACAGTTACATTTTATACACCTTGGGCAAGATATTTCACTTCTCCTGGTGTTGAACTGGATGACGGTGTTTCAAACTTTTAATTTTGTTCCTTTCTCTTCCTTCCTTCCTTCCCTTTTTTTTTTTTTTTTTGGTTTTTTAAAGCAGTGGTTCTTTAAATGTGTAATCTTAAGCAGAATCTCAATTTTTAACAAATGTTTATTTTTTTTCTTGCATTCAACAAATATATATTGAATACCAACTATAGGCTGGGCACTGTTAAAAATGCTGGTACATGAAATGTAAAATAGAATCAAGTAGATGATGATGTGGTGGAAACAGGACTGAGGAGTAAGAGTCCTGTCTTCTTGGACTATGCCCTGAACCTGGCATTCTTACTAGAGAACAGTTTGAAAACCACTGAGATTTCCCTTGTTTTTCTAATAATCTATGGTTCCACAAACAAAGAGAGGGTGCACACTAATTAGTTACCATCACAAATGTCTAAGGATTGTCATAAAGCAAATGTATTTCACAGGGCCTGGTTTTCCAAGGCCTTGCAGTTTCAGGTTTGGCCTGACCTCTTAAAAGTACATATAAAATGTTAACCTTGCAAAAGACAGGAAATTTTTCCCCAGCTAGTCTCTGTTGTAAGATAAAGAATTGTAAGACAGCAAGGTTGCTGGCTCAAAGGATAGACAGGTTACTGATTGATATGTAAAGATACTGGGAAATTGCTATAAGGGGAGAGAATGTTTTGCTAAAATCAAGCTTTTGTTGGTGGATCGACTTACCTTCTTGCAAATTGCATTATGGAATGTCACCTTGCCTGTTTCACTGAAAGTTACCAGCTTCTATTGTTAAACTTGTTAAACTGTACTTAGCAAAAACCCCACCTATGTTCTCTTCCTGTAACTTCCTGGTCTGGAGAATAAATGTAGGAAGAGAACCCCAATTCATGGTTAATTTCCCAAATGGAAGGAATGCCTTTCTCTTGAGGGTTGTGGGAGATTAACCCCTTTTGGGGCTTCTCACTGCTCAGAAGAGATAGGCTTTGAGTAATCTTTTGCAGCTCTGTCACCCAGGGGAAAAGGGGTGACAAATCCATGGGAGGCAAAGCAACAGTCTTGGTGTACTTGGTGTACAGGATCTACCCATTACACTCACATTTATTTGCTTTCTAGCTGGTGGTTCACTTTGAGAAAAAATAGGCAAATGAACCATGTTCTTACTCTAAAGAAGTTTTTGCCTTTCTTGGCCTCAATTTTTCTTCTGTGTTCGGGTTCATTTTCATCTCACTAGAGAGGGCATCGATGCCCCAAAAGCCACCTTTATTTTGTGCAACCAGATTGTTCCAATTTTATTTAATGCAATGGTGCTATATCAAAGAAACATTGCACCTTCTATTTGACAATTAAGCAAGTTAAGCTAGAACTAAAATATATTCTGATTTCTCATTTAAAAAAAATATCAAAATAGGAGGGGGAGAAAAGGGAAGTTTCCATTCAGGCTTTACAAGGAATAGTTGCTTTCTACTATTAAAATATATAACCACTTATCTTTTCTGCCAATCAAAGATAATTTCCTCTGGTTCTTTCTATTTGAATCCACCAAATAATGTACCAGGTGTTTTATTTTCTCTTAAGAAAAAAGACAGTCTCTGAAATTATGTGAAGTTTAAATGATTTAAGTCTCAGAAAATTTAGCTTGAAATCTAATGGTTATCATCACCTTATATTTCAATAATATTTCATTTCCCACACCTGCCTGCTAGAGCAGTTTCAATCATGAATAACAGTAGGGGAGAAAACCGATAAACATTATGTGTGCAGCAAAGGTCTTAGTAGTTTGGAGCCAAGTTGGAAAAGGAGAACAACTATTACTACAGGGCTGAACCTTGTGGGGAGTCTGGAGCTCTGCCCCGACAATACCAAACTTTGCAACTGTATTCTTTTTGTGGTTTTAAAAAGACTTGATCTTTCTAATATTACATTCTGAAAGCCAACTTAATAGATACTCTATTTCTGGAGAGCTTTGTAGGTAGTATTATGGAAAATTTTTGTGGTGGTTGTTATGTTTTTTGAAGAAGAAGCAAAGCACACAATAAATTTAGCTGATTTGCATGAAGTTTGAATATTCATTGACAGTGATTTCTGAACTAAATTTTCTTTATCCTGCAGGAGAAGAGAAGTATTATTTCTAGCAGCTGGAAGATGGCTCATGGATTTAAGGTACTATTTGGGGCTTTGCCAATATGTGCTCAGCATGAACCTGGAAAAGTGATGCAGAGTTTTGGTGAATGAAGTAGTCAAATCTAGCGTTTAACAGTTGGAGCAGGTGTTGTTGGCCTGTATGATACGATTTGAAAAGGTCTACACCTCATAATCAAATACCTCACCTCCAGTGTCTGTCACATTACAGCCATTCCTCTAAGATCTTTTATGCTCCTATTAATATGAAAATGAGTTATCTGTATTAGGCACTCAGTTGGAGCAGGTGTTGTTGGCCTGTATGATATGATTTGAAAAGGTCTACACCTCATAATCAAATACCTCACCTCCAGTGTCTGTCACATTACAGTCATTCCTCTAAGATCTTTTATGCTCCTATTAATATGAAAATGAGTTATCTGTATTAGGCACTGCTACCTTAGCAATAGCCATCAAATAAAGCCACAGAAAGTAGGATCCTGAATGAATGGAACTCACAGAGGTCAGTTTTGGTTGAGAAAACAAGGCTGGGCCAGGATCCAGACTAAGTGGGAAGTTCCAGTGAAGCAGGTGATGAGGGCCACATGGGAGGATGGGTGCATGACAGTAGGATGGCTTCAGCATTGCCTCAGCTCCTGCTTCCACTGGAGTAATGAGTGTACACAGTCATCGTACCCTTGGGTGTTTTTGTCTTACGAAAACTCCCTACATGTTAAGTACATCCTGTTTTCTTTGATTTTTCTTCAAAGCATCATGTACATTCAACATTTAGCACAGAGAATTGGGGGTGCTAAGTCTTTTTTCTCTACATCTTCAACATTCCTTCACCCCAATTTAATTCTTTTCACTTTATTTTGCAGAAAAATTTAACCATCCACCCCCATTAGGTTTCACTGCTACCTCTTCATCTCTGAAGGTTCATGAATGATCTCTGCTTAACAATGGCTGTCAACAGGTCCCTATTTATTAGAGGTATAGAAGTGATGAATTTGAAAGTTTAGTATTTCAGATAGTAGCTTAGAAGGGTACAGAGACTTAGGAATTTCCTTTTCTTGGAAAACCCCACCCAACTCAGGCAGCAGCTACAGTGAACTCAGCTACAAATAATCTCTCTGTCCTCTTTGCTACATAAATGTGTTCTTTAATATGATTAAGTTAATAAAAGTAAACTATCATGTGTTTTCAAATGGCTATTGATAAGAATCTCTGCTAGATAAGTGTTCTCTCAGGTCAAGCCCTCGCCTAACATGAGCTTACATTCTACCCAGAAAGGTTAGGGAGTCCTACCAGGACCAGGGAACTGTACTGCCCACAGAAAGCACTCAAGTGTTGAATGAGAGGTGGAAAATATACGATCTGTGCCTTCCCAGCATCCTGTTTTCCTTCATAGCTTTTATTGCAATTGTAATTAAAATAATTACTTGGATGTTACTTGTTTAACATCTTATCTTTATTTTTTTTTCTTTCATGTTTCTTTCACATCCCCTTGGTTCAGGTCTTGCTTGATTTTGCTTACTAGTGTATCCCCAGGGAAGCACAGTGAATGCAGAAGTTCAGAGAAAGGAGTGGTCACTGTTAGTTGTGAGGATTACCAACCACAGTCATCGGGAAAGGCTTCCCAGAGGAAAAGTCCAAAGATTTCTATGGATTAGTCATGTCATCCTAAACCTCTGTCTACACCACAAGACTGTAATGACATATTTCCTTATCTGGGAATCCCCAAACTGTTGCTAGAATCAGGAAATAGTGTACGCCTCACATCCCAATGTGGCTTAGACAGATTGCCAAAGTAATCTGGCTTGACCTGTTCCTATGTGTGGCTCAGATTAAATTCACTACAGAAACATTTCTGCTTTCCATGGGTTTGGTGTGGTGGTGGCTTGGACTCTCAGGCAGCCCCCAAACCCTAGTTGTCACTGTGGTTTAAATAAGAGATCTCAACATTTTCAAAAGGAGCTCCATGCAACACCATCTGTCTGAAATTCCTCACTGCAGTTTTCTTTCATTCTTGTTTCCAACTCTCCCAGGACTCAATAGAACTCAGAAAAGAAGATGGCAGCCAACTGTTCTGTGTGATTCATAATGATATGTACAATGTGCTTGGGAAGCAATCTTTCAACCATAAA
>NW_007729129.1:277042-278112 GCF_000696425.1 Galeopterus variegatus
TTTCCATGGGTTTGGTGTGATGGTGGCTTGGACTCTCAGGCAGCCCCCAAACCCTAGTTGTCACTGTGGTTTAAATAAGAGATCTCAACATTTTCAAAAGGAGCTCCATGCAACACCATCTCTCTGAAATTCCTCACTGCAGTTTTCTTTCATTCTTGTTTCCAACTCTCCCAGGACTCAATAGAACTCAGAAAAGAAGATGGCAGCCAACTGTTCTGTGTGATTCATAATGATATGTACAATGTGCTTGGGAAGCAATCTTTCAACCATAAACAGGCTTTTTAACCTTCTCTGCTTCTCTGGTAAAGAAAGGCAGGCAGCTGGTAGAACATTTCTGCTCTGTTCTCAATTAACTTTCCCTTGTTCCCCTCAGTGAGAAGAGAACGAGCCATTTCCACCCAACTGTGCTGAGACTGGAGTGCATTAAGATGCACAAAAAGCAGCCTGGCCTTTGAGCTTTTCTTTTCATATTTTTGCAGGCAGCTTTAGTCCAAATAAGGTTCTTACTCCTCCTGAGACAATTCCTAACATTTCTAAATGGGTTTCAAATTCCCCACCAATTCTGCTATCAGTAATGAGCACCATATTTCACAAATGGGCCAGTTAGNGTAGATGATTATAGCAGGTGATACCAATTTAGCTTAATAAATAAAAGGAAATTTAAAAGATTGTCTCCACAAGGGTTTTCCATTGCAGCATCTGTGGGCTAATAAATACTGCAGCCTTGCAAAATGACTCTTTTAAGAGATTGACTCGATTGGTATGCTCTTTCTTCTCTCACACAGGTTCTGTGTCCTGTGGTTTTGTTTATGCTCTACTTTGCCCAGAATTAGGTATTTAAATAGTGAAGCTGGAGGTGGATCTCGCAAGGTTCCTGGAATTCTAGTCCACTTCAGACAAGTATTTAATTATATCAAATATAGTTAAGATAATTAAATTGTGCTTTTCCTTTGCAGAACACTGAAAACAATACCTTCTGCATTAATAAATTAAAACTTTAAAATGCTTTTGGAAATGCTAAATTATCTTCAGGTGTGCAAACTAGATTCTAAATTCAAGCCCAGGTGGTA
>NW_007729129.1:278441-283408 GCF_000696425.1 Galeopterus variegatus
TTTTTTTTTATAAATCTGAGGTTGGGCCTTAATGTGTCGACAGATCTCTTTTACATTATTTTTGGCTAAAACCAGAAACAAACTGTGTTGAAAAATATTATGAGAATACCTCTCCTTCTAAGATTTCTAGCCCAATATAGTAGACTCCAGAGGTTTGGATTATTCAGATAAGACTTAAGAAAACATCCAGTGTTTTAGATTATCTGCTTAACTAAATCCCAGTGCTCAACTGCTAGAGGTTTTCTTATCTACAATGAACTAAGTGTATATTATCGAGTGACCTGAAGGAGTAGCCAAATGAGCTACTCCTTACATGGGAAGGGAATCTAAAACCCTATGGTTATACTTTTTAATAACATGGCTAAGGAGTATGGCAAACAAGTTTATGTACATCTTTAGGGGGAGTATATATTTTGCAGGATGACAGTCTTTGACATGATTAAATTATGAAAACTGTGTCTGAATTAATCTGATTATTCAATAATAAAAAGCACAACTTTTTTTTATCAAACTCTAGTCATTTCAAGATCAATTATTTAAAAAAACTTACTTAATTGGTGAATACTTGAATTCTTAAGTTTGGAGGAACAAAGAATTTTTTAAAAATTTTACCTTATGAACAATGGTAGAAATTAATTTAATAAACACTTTCTGAGAATTGAGTCTGTCTTGGGTGCTATGACAGGCACTGATGATAGTGGAGCAAAAGACAATATCTCTGTACTCAAAGAGTCTGTCTAATCAAAGAGACAGTCAGATAAATACATATTTTCAATTTAAATGTGCTATGAGCTTTAACACAATTATGTAGAAGGCTCTGTGGGAGCAAAGAGGTTGGCATGTCTAATTCTGCAGGTGGCAACTTAGATAAAAACTATGCAGTGGTTGCAAGATGTGCACTAAATCCTGAAGGAGGAGTAAGAATTCCCTCCAAAATGGGAGGGTCAAAAGAAGTAGAAGTGATGAATTTTAAGAACTACGTCACATCCTAGATGAGAAGTTAGAAAACCAGATGTTTTCATTTTATGTATCTTAAATTATATTGAAACTATATTGTACTATATGCTGTACTGTACTCCATAAACTCTCAGTGCCTTAGTTTTTCATGTGCATAATTATGATAACAATGGTTTTTCTAAATATTAAACATATTAATATACAGTAAGCACTTAGAACAGTGCCCAGAATATAGTAAATTTATTCACAAATATTTACTATGTGCCAGACATTGAGGATTCAAAAGAGAAAAGATCAAGTATCAGTCATCATGGAGCTTAAAATTCCAGTGCTGAGATAGAAGAAAAACGAGTAACTGTTAATGAGTAAGAAAAATGTTTCTTAACCAATGAGTATGGGAAATGAGTAAACAAGGAAATAATATAAATTTAGAGACCAATAAGCACTGAAAGAGCATGAAAATGCTTGGGGGTGGGGCAGAATACATTTCACATATTGTCGTTGTTGAAGTCCTCTTGAAAGAAGTGATAACCTGAATAGTAAAATGGATCCAGCCCCGTAAAGGCCTGAGGGAGGAATACACTTGGCATGTTCCACAAAGAGTCAGAAGGCCTCTGGGTTTGGAACACAGACAAGGAGAGGAAGAGAAATAGGAGATGGGACTGGAGAGACAGGCAGGGGCTGGATCATGTGGGACCAGGTAGAGACGGTAAGAAACAAATTTCATTTCCAAGTACAAAGGGAAGTCTCTTCAGAAAGAGTAAAGAACTAAGAGGCACAATCAGTCAGGCTTTCAAAAACTCCTTCACGTCACTGTGTCACCAAGCACTCTGAGAGTGACTCCCCTGAACTGCTGGGTTCTTCATGCTTTTCCATTCCCCTTCAAAGGGCAAAGCCAGATGGAATGTGTCCTTACTCTTCTTTCTAAACCTCATCTGCTTCTTTACCTTGATCATATTTCTTTATGTTTCTCCTTATTCACTTTAATATCAGCCTTTTTTCAACAACAATGTGTGCAGAACTCACACTATATCCCAGGCATTGAGTTAGGCTCCATGGTTAAGAGAGTAAAAAAGATGACTCAGGCTCTTGAGAAGCTCAAGAGACATGAAGCCCTGGGGTGGTGAGTGTGGTGATTGAGACCAGCACAGAGAGAGCTGGCAGAGCCCAGGGCAGAACCACCTCACCAGGGGCCCCGTCCTAGGCCTTCTAATGGAAGGGCTGAGTATGAGTTCTCAGGCAAAGAGAACTGCAAGGGAGAAAGTGGCAAGATGAAGGAGGTTTTTCAGGCAGAAAGCGCAATCCCTAGGAAGCATCCAGGGGCCAGAGAACACAATGTTTTCCTGAGAAGGAAAGTAGTTCAGTGTGACTCAAGTTGGAGCCTACCTCCTTAATTTAATTCAAATTCTTCTGTTGCTTCTGTTACTTCAGACTTCTCTTGACCTTCCTTTCTGCAGGATCCACACTTCTTTAACTGGTCATTAACCGCCATTGTTGTCAACATACTCTTTAATAACAATGTGACCTTTGTCAAGGTACTGACTCCAAATATTGGTCTCCCCACATGTAAAATGGAGGTGAAATTCGTATGTCACGGTGAGGTTGTGAGAATTGAACAACCTCATGCCTCATGGGATGGATTTATGGTTAATCCGTACTTCTTGGAAATGGACGTGACTAGCAGAGCAACTGGTATACGGAAAGTGACCAACAAATATCAGTCTAGTTTTATTATTCAGTCATTTTTAAGAGAATGTATTGATTGTTCAAATTCCCCTGTACACTAATATTGCTTACTGTTACATTACTTGCTAAAGAGCTTCTCATTTTTTCTAAAATTTCCTCAAGCTCTCTGCACTGTACTGTCACTCCTGTCCACATCTCGTCTATCCCTCCCCCATCAAAATCAATTCATTGACTCCTTTTGGAAAGCACCCACTTCCTGGATTTATACCTTCTCTCAGGCTTACAAAACCTTATTTACCATATTTGTAAAGCATTTCCTTCTTTTATTATCTTTACAGGTCGTTGTCTTTGATGTGTGATAGGAAGAGAATATAGTTTCTTTAAATATGACACTTCATAAATCAGCTCAGATAAGGCTTTCCTTCTCTAAAAAATGAGAATGATATATATATTTATACATTTTCCTTTTTTTCTCTATGTGTGATAGGAAGAGAATATAGTTTCTTTAAATATGACACTTCATAAATCAGCTCAGATAAAGCTTTCCTTCTCTAAAAAATGAGAATGATATATATATTTATACATTTTCCTTTTTTTCTCTATTATCTTAAATTCTTGATGATTAAAATGAATAATACCCCTAGAGATTGTTTTTCTCTTCCTATTCTTTTTTTCATCAAGTCTTTGAGGAAATAAAAAATAGAATGGGAGTAAACTTGTATCCACATTTACTGCACAAACACCAATGCAGTGACTGTCATGTTCGTACCTGGTATGAAGCTTTGTGGTTGAGGGCTTGGTGTTGAATTTCCTTGTTTTCTGGAAAGCTTAGGTAGATGAGGTACATGTTGTAAGTCAGGACCATCAGAGGATCTATTTCCTTGGAATCCAGCCAGGATAGGCTAGCTGGTTTCCATATATCATATACAACCTAAGGTAACAATACGTTTAATAGCACACCCCAAGTAAGTTCTTCTATGCTCGTGACCTCATTTTGTCAGCTAATTTCCCCTATCCTATTTGGCACAAGGATTTTGAAAGACACATTTTGTTCCAGAACTTAAAGGATAACTACTGGCAGAAAGTCTCTCATTATAGAATTCTTCTGTTGTCTCTTGAAATAGTTGCATTTTGTTTGGCTTTTTTACTGCAAATGTGAATTGAAAATAATTAAGTTCGGGTAAAAACGGCACGTACTCTTTTCCTCTGCTTTACTCTCAGAAGGTGAGCCCATATTATACAAGAGGAGAAAACTAAAATCCTACCAAAGGTGCTAGAGAACCATGTTTAGCAGTATCACACATCATATCTTACCCCTCCTTTGGTTCTTTGGAATCTAAAGTTTCATCTCTACCTTGTTTTAGGGAGCTGGTTTGGACTAAAGCCACATACAAACTGAACTGTCTCCAACATCTACATCAGGAAGTAACTCTAGCTCAAGATAAAGGTCATTGGTGGGGCAACAGGTTTGTATTGCTTATTCTGGCTTCTCTTTTCCTGTCCTGGAGATCATTTGGAAGAGCTACCAGTGACTTATCCTTTATAAGCATTAAATGTTGAAATAAAAGTGATTGCACGTTGATTAGCACTTCCCTTCATGAAGTATACAAGTGTCATGTAAAACAAAGTGTACTCTGCTCATGATGGATTGTAATGAACATTCCACTGGGGTATCTTTGAGCCAAGACCACAATGCTCTGGCCCCTAGTTGCTCATGTAAACTTGTAATTGACTGTTTCATAGCACTTGCCAATTAAGCTCTCAAGAACAGTCCTTAAAGTAGAACTTTGATGAGTGCATGCATTTTTAATTCTGAAATTTATTTGAACTGTATTGTGTCATAGATCTTACCCACTGAATTTATTTGTAAACATCTTTGGCTATTTATTGGAAGATTATATTTTAAGAGCTGTTAGTAAAATGTGAAGATGTAAATAATTCACCATTTTTAAAAATGATAATTTAACTGCATTTTTTCAAAGGCATAAAATGTTTGTTTTTCAGATTTAGGATATTTTTGTGACTTAAGTGAATTATAACAAATATCTGTCAATAGTTATACTGACTTTAAGACTACCCAGTGACAAGTTTTAAAGTAAAGCAGTTTATGTAGGTATCGAAACCCTTATTAAAAATTATCTTCATATCTTACATTATAATATGTTCAATTCTATTCTCCATATTTTGAAGGAAAAAATAGACAAATGGGCTTATATTGGCCGAAGATATTAGAAATAAATACTAATTGTCAATCTATTCTAATTTTGAAATGTTGTTCCATTGGCCATACCTTCCTGAAATAAATACCAATAATTATAACAGAT
>NW_007729129.1:284103-287398 GCF_000696425.1 Galeopterus variegatus
TTATCTTCATATCTTACATTATAATATGTTCAATTCTATTCTCCATATTTTGAAGGAAAAAATAGACAAATGGGCTTATATTGGCCGAAGATATTAGAAATAAATACTAATTGTCAATCTATTCTAATTTTGAAATGTTGTTCCATTGGCCATACCTTCCTGAAATAAATACCAATAATTATAACAGATCAATTTGACTAGTTTCTTCCAGTGGTAAACTGAATCAGAGATTATTTTTGGAATAACATCAAGAAATTGATAAGAGGATTAAATTCTGGTGTTCCATAGCCCAGTAGGATGACTCTGGTTAACCATTAAGTTTTGTATATTACGTAATAGCTGGAGGAGAGGCTTTTGAATGTTTTTGCCACAAGGAAAGGATGAATGCATGAGGTGATGACTACATTAACTACCTTTACCTGATCGTTTTACAACATATATATATATATACCAAAACATCAGATTAGAGGGGAGAGTAGTGAAGAGATGAGAAGGTCTGGACGAATGGGTGCAAAACTATGCTATCTTCCGTAAGTGAATCATTGTGCAGTATATGCATGTATTGAAACAACACACTGCATCCCATAAAAATAAATATAAATAAAATTAAAGAAAAAAGAGAAAGAAGCAAAAACGCTCCCAGCAGATTGTACCCCATAAGCATGTATAATTGCAATGTGTCAATTAAAATAAGTAAATAAGTAAATAAATAAATAAATAAAAAGAAATCCTATAGAATATTTTCTGAAAATCAGATAAGTAGTAATATTTTGCATTTTTTAATCAAACTTATAAATAAAAATGATTATATAAATTGCTGAAATAAAGCTTGTACATATTTTAGTGCTCAGAGTACTCTAAGTTTGTGAACAAAGAACAAAGGGAACATTAACCATAGACTATGAGAAAATATGTTTCAATTATCTTTATTTACATATATTCACTAACTAAATAAGTTTTTAAATATGAAATGCAGTAGAGAAATACACAGGTTTTTAAGCCAAAGGCTTAAATACATAAAGGGTACTCTAGAAAAACTCACTACCGTTTAAGCTATGGTTCTTAATTTTAAGTTACTTCACAAACTAATTTAGTGTCTTTTTTTAAAAGAAATTTTTCCATTTATTACAGTCTTTTTAGATATATGTGTGCATATGTCTCTAGATGTTCTTTGTTATAGCTTAAAGGTTACTCCTCAGAGAGGCCTTTATTGTCTATTTATGTCTAGCCTGCTATTATACAACCTGATTATGCATGACATGTTGCAATTTTTTTGTGTGTGTATTTTTAACTTTTTGCTTCTCACACTATAAATAAAAACTCCATAATGGAGTTGGGATGTTTCTTTTTTGTTTATTATTTTACCAGTGTCTTGCATAGAAGTTCACACAAATATATAGTTATTTCTTACATGTGAATTAGCAAATTGTTTTAATTGGCATAAAAAAAGAAAGCAAACAAAAACACCAAAAAAATCTCTCAGGTTGATGTTTGATTGATATTGCATTACAATTCTAGAGTCTTGGAGGGAGAGAGAATGGACATTTTCCTACTACTGAGGGCGTCTATTTTCATGCATAAAAATGATCTGTCTCTTTATAAACATGATATTGTTGTTTATTCAATGCATTTTTTTTTCCTCCATAAAGTTAATTTTCTTCATCTAACTCCTACACATTTCTACTTAAGTATTTCATGTCTCTTGTTGCAACTTGCTGTGATTCTAATGTGTGTGTTCCTCCAAAATTCATATATTGAAATCTAATCCCCAATGTGTTGGTATTAAGAGGTGGGACCTTTGAGAAGTGACTAGGTCAAGAGGGCAAAACTCTCATGAATGGAACTCATGTCTTTATAAAAGAAGGCTGAGGGAGCTTCTTTGTGAGGATACATAGAAGGTGCCATCTACAAGGAATGGATCCTCAGCAGACACTGAATCTGCTGGCACCTTGACATTAAACTATTGACTTCTATGTAATATTTTTGTTGGTCTCTAATCTCTTTAGTTCATTATGAAAGTTTTTCAATTGATTATCTTGAGTTTTCCTACAGAAAATACTATCATATGCAAATGATGATGCTATTTATTATTTCCTTTTAAATATTTATGTCACTCTTATTTTTCCTGTCTCTAGATTGGCTTGCAAATTTAGAGTAATTTAAAGTGATAGTGATGGTTCATTGTCAANCTGAGGGTTGCGATCCGTTGCCAGACACGGAAAAAAGACAAAAGACAAAAAAAAAACAAAACAAACAAACAAAAAAACTCCATAATGGAGTTGGGATGTTTCTTTTTTTGTTTATGATTTTGCCAGTGTCTTGCATAGAAGTTCACACAAATATTTAGTTATTTCTTACACTTGAATTAGCAAATTGTTTTAATTGGCATAAAAAAAGAAAGCAAACAAAAACACGAAAAAAATCTCTCAGGTTGATGTTTGATTGATATTGCATTACAATTCTAGAATCTTGGAGGGAGAGAGAATGGACATTTTCCTACTACTGAGGGCATCTATTTTCATGCATAAAAATGATCTGTCTCTTTATAAACATGATATTGTTGTTTATTCAATGCATCTTTTTGTTCCTCCATAAAGTTAATTTTCTTCATCTAACTCCTACACATTTCTACTTAAGTATTTCATGTCTCTTGTTGCAACTTGCTGTGATTCTAATGTGTGTGTTCCTCCAAAATTCATATATTGAAATCTAATCCCCAATGTGTTGGTATTAAGAGGTGGGACCTTTGAGAAGTGACTAGGTCAAGAGGGCAAAACTCTCATGAATGGAACTCATGTCTTTATAAAAGAAGGCTGAGGGAGCTTCTTTGTGAGGACACATAGAAGGTGCCATCTACAAGGAATGGACCCTCAGCAGACACTGAATCTGCTGGCACCTTGATCTTGGATGTCCCAGCATCCAGAACTGTGAGCAATAAATTCTGTTGTTTATAAATTATCCAGTCTAAGGTATTTTGTCATAGCAGCCTGAACAGACTAAGACACTACTTTTATTCGGACTATTTTCCATTATATTTTAAAACAATTTTTCTATAAATTAGCATTAAACTATTGACTTCTATGTAATATTTTTGTTGGTCTCTAATCTCTTTAGTTCATTATGAAAGTTTTTCAATTGATTATCTTGAGTTTTCCTACAGAAAATACTATCATATGCAAATGATGATGCTATTATTATTTCCTTTTAAATATTTATGTCACTCTTATTTTTCCCGTCTCTAGATTGGCTTGCAAATTTAGAGTAATTTAAAGTGATAGTGATGGTTCATTGTCAA
>NW_007729129.1:288165-295559 GCF_000696425.1 Galeopterus variegatus
TCAATTGATTATCTTGAGTTTTCCTACAGAAAATACTATCATATGCAAATGATGATGCTATTTATTATTTCCTTTTAAATATTTATGTCACTCTTATTTTTCCTGTCTCTAGATTGGCTTGCAAATTTAGAGTAATTTAAAGTGATAGTGATGGTTCATTGTCAAGGAAGATATATGGTTCTGCTGCTTTGAGAAAGATATTCTTTATCATGTTCAGAATTTTTTTTCTATTTTTTGTTTACTAATAGTTTTTATAAGAAAATATTACATTTTATCAAATGCTTATTTTGTGTAATCTATGGAGGTGATCCTCTAGTTTTTCTCCATTTAATTTTGATGGCTATTCTTTAAAAATTAGATTATTATATTGAAGGATCTTTTCATTTCTAGAATATTCTCTTCTTTTGTTATTATGATTTCAAATATTTTACTGCATTGTACTGGCTGACATTTAATGATTTTTGTGTCTGTTTTCTTAAGGCAAATTGTCATGGAGTTACCTGTATGAGGGTTGTTATTAGCATTATGCTAGATTGCAGCAATGTGAGGCAGTCGATAACTTGTGGTCTGAGAAGGTTAAAGGTGAAAAGAAATCTCCAGGACTGGTTTTCAGTATGGAAAACTCATTGAGGCACTCATAGTTCTCCGAAATATTAAGGAATTAAAAAGAATTTGGAAATGCACAAGGTTTAAATCAGAAGAAGTCATCATTTTCACTTTAAAAATATTATCTTACTCTGTGGACTCTCTGTTTCTCTCCAATCTTCAGGTAAATTTTATCACACACAATGGGCTTGGATATTGCTTGGAGGAGTAAGGAGAAAACACTGTGTTCCTTTTTTGGGTCAATGCAGTAGACAAGATAACATCCAAGGCAAGATGTAAGTGTGATCCAGAATTCACCAGGAATAGGAAGTTGAAACAAGAGGTGACTATAAGATCATGAAATTGTCCTACACTCAACCCCACCTCAGTATGAAGGATGGAAACTCAAGAACTTTGCATTCTCATGACTTACATCTTTATTGCCATTTAGTTCACTTTTAGCCAAAGTGTTGTACACATACTGTTCCAAATTTCGGCTCAAAGGTATTTGACATCTTACAAAAAAATTCTCTTTGCTGCCTTTTGATCATAATTGATTAAAAAACAATTTCCATATTTAGTTTAGCCTAAATCAATCACACTTAGTTTAGCCCAAATCAAATTTATGAAAACTTCTTTATCAGTAAAGTAATAGACCCCTATTAATAAAATAAAAAATACAACAGGATCTAAGAACATTGAAGAATATTGTCTGAAAGTTGTAAGTGTAATCAAAATTAAATTCATGTCTTTTGCTCTACCATTTATTAGCTTTGAGACATTGGGCAAATTATTTAACCTCTGTATGCTTCAGTTTACTTAAATGTAAAATGATAATAACAGTGCCTGTTTATAGATATGCTGTGAGGTTTAAATGAGATAAAGTATATAAATCACGTAGCACAGTGCCTGGCACATGCTAACTATGAAGAAAAAGTTATCTTATTGCTATCTTTGGACTAAATACAGTTTCATTTTTTCTCTCTTTTTTTAGTGTATCTATAAGAAGTAAAATGGGGCTGTGAAATCCAAAGTTATAAAGCCAAGTATTTTTTGTTTTGTTTTGTTTTTTTGTCTTTTTTCATGTCCGGCAACGGATTGCAACCCTCAGTGTCGCGCCCGTACTGGACCGGGACCGGCAACGGGATCGCAACCCTCGGTGCCGTGCCCGCCCCTCGCTCAGCCAGTGAGCGGGAACCGGTCTGTATGTGGGATCCGAACCCTCGGCGGGAGCGCCGCCGTGCTCCCAAGCGGCACACTGTAGCAGTGCGCCACCGGGCTGGCCCTAAAGCCAAGTTTTTAATTAAGAGCAAATTGTGGGCAGAGAATAGAATTAAATATAGAACATAAACTCTAAGATATGAGTTGAAATTATTTACAGATAATTACATTTAAATAATCAATGTCAAAATTTCCACTCAATTATGTTCTGTATATATACTTATGTACTCTGAAACATAAATTTGGCATTTCTGAGATTTTGTTGTTCTTAATTTTGTAGTTAAAGGAAGTGAGGCCCACTAATGACACAGTTGCAGTTAACAATTCTAACTGTCAATTCCCACACCTGCTCTCAGCTGACAAAGTTAATGCTAGAGCCACACATTCTAAATTACTCTTCTATCTTTACCATTGCTATTTCCGAGATGGTAAATGTGCTTCTTTTGCCATAAAACTTCAGTAACTGCAAAGAATTTTAAGATCTCTACTTTCAATTTTTTAACTGAAAATATTTTTTATAAAAATAGGTCATTATCAAGTTGCATTATGTAATTTATGTTCTATTGTATTATTGACACAACTTTTTAGGCTTGCTGACTGTTTATTGCTGAGTGTATTGGCATCTACTCATTAATATTTCTTTTATAATTATCTCTAAAATTATAATAATTACAGACAGTAATATAGACATTTATTTTTAGTAAATTAATGACACTACAAAGTCAAGATTGATATTGCAAACAGACACCAATATGTTTTATTTTGATAAATGACCTGCAAGGCCTTAAACAAAGAGATTTCATAATTGTCATATGGCAAAATAGATTTTAAAACAAAATTACTAAAATTCTGCTTTACTAAAGGTCAAAACAGTCAGAAATTTCCAGATGTAATGTCAGTCTATAGCTTTTTACCAAAATTCTTACAATGACCTAAATCAATGTATTTCTATCTTTAATTTGTAACTTTTTCTCCAGGGCTTTATGTTTTTCAATTATTATTTTGCTTGAAGTACTTTGGCACCTAAGAGATTTTATATACAGAAAAATGAACTAGAACTTTTTAAAGATACACACAGATATTTACCAATTGTGGGTTTACTTGAAGGCTCTGCTTAGTTCTTTTCTAAGGATAAATTGTTTATTTGTTTCTGTTCTCTAATTGCATATATTTGCAAAATCAGGCCCAAGAAACACCCTATATCCACTCTCTCTCCACCCATAACAATGATTTTTATAAATAAATTAGAAAATGGTTGTCTGTTCAATCTTTCCTTTATATAGTGTTATTTAATATTTTTAAGGACTGGGAATTTTGACCTTTCTCTGACAACTTTTCATTTTCAAAATTTGGGATTGACGTTTCACAGAAAACTAAATACAAAGGCTCTCTCTTATTTCCTCCTGATCAAAGTACCATCTTAAAATTAACTACCATTGAATTTCAAACACAAATATAAGAAAAAGAAATAGATCTGTTATCATTATTACCCAAAAGGAAGTAGAAAACTAAAAAGCCTTTATAACAAATACAAAGCAGACTTTAAAACTAAGTTCTGTATTTCTGTAAACTGTCTAATAATTTCCTTCTTTTGGAAACGTACCTTGTACTCTTTATTTTGCCATCTGAGGTTCTCTCTCTCAAGAGATTTTTTTTTTCTTATTAATTGCCTTTCCTTCTCCTCATGTGGCTTAGATTCCTTGACTGCTTCCCCCTTTATTCCCAGTGTCTTTCTGTACCACTGAGTAATGGGCTTGGATAGTTTATAGACAGCCACACAGAAAGAAGTCATAAAGTGTAAATCTTTTATGTGATGATGTATTTTATGACACTGTCCTATACAGCCTCACATTGTACCTACAGGACTTATTCCCGTATGTGATTCACATTATTTTTACCCAATTCCACCGCTTTAGAATAATCAGAGAGTTTTAACAAAGAATATTTCCACTTAGGATGCACCTGTACAGATGTGTGCATATATTCCCTCATTCCATAGTTCATTAGTGTTCTGATTCATTTAGGTGCTAAAATTTTAATTCACACGAAATATTTGTAAGTAAGCAGTTCCAAAACGTTGATTTTGATTTGGTTTTTCTGCTTAATTTAACTGAAAAAGAGAGAGCAGAATAGTAAATCCTACTGAATCCATCAGCAATGGAGAGAACAGTAGGGTCTCAGTTTCATTTATGCTGTCGGGTTGATGGATTAGCTTATATTACATGGGTTATGTGCCAAATGATGTCTTTTGATTCAGATTCAAGGAAAACAGTGGGAATCTTGAATGCTGAAAATCCTGAAGGAGTTGTTATTTCTGGCCCTTTGATAGAAGTAAAGGGAGACGCAGCTAAAAAACATCAAAGTGTCAAAATCAACTTCATATGTAGTTTACTCATCTGATAAGACACAATGTGAAGACTTAAAGCTAGTCATGATACAGTGGGTTTTGGCAAAATTTCTTTGTGCCCAATTTTCTCTGTGTCTCAGGTACTGGGATGTCTCTACAGTCAGGTCTGAGGTCAGCCTCCCAGAGTCTCTGGCACCTTCCTGTGACATGGGGACAGCAGGCAGGCATTTCTGAGCACCCTGAAGAGGAGAGGGCAGTGAGGACAGTGGCTAAGCATAAAAAGGGGCTGGCATAGCACAGAGGATGCCATGGAGAGATGTCACTACCAGAAGATGCGGCAAGACAGGGGCCAGTGCTCAGGGCCAGAGGGACAGGTCTGCACGGCCGGGGAGGGCAGGGGTAAGCGTTGATGACAGTCTCCTCTCCTTTTACAACAAGTCAATGTATAAGCCACCTCAGGAACCCAGATCACACCCAGGGAGAAAAAAATTGGGGTGTGAGGCAGGAAGCATCCTGAATCAACAGAGTAGATACCCCGTACTGTTCAATCATTGTTGACAGAATTACCTTGAATACAGGAGGAAGGTATTTCATTACCAAGGGTCTAGTGAGCTAAGTTTAAGTACAGAGAAAGTTCTGTCTTTGCACATGCAGTGTTTGACAATGTAAAATGTCAATATTGTATTTCACAATGTCCTATGCCATGTGGAAAGCAGAAAGAAGTATGAAAACTGCTCTTTTTTCTCATTCCATAGTAAATGGCAGAAATTATTCTCTTTATTAATCCAAGTATGTATCGGCCTATAAGTTTACAATGAGAAATAATGTTTTGTTCTTTGATATATGTTATAAAGAAAATATGGGATTTATAACACAAACTCTTTTCTCTTTGTGTTTTCATTCCACTGCCTTTTAGCTAGATTTGAATGAAAGCAAAATAAATCTAGGTATCAAAGAAATATGTTAACTACATTTTTGAATGTATTTTTTTATGCTATAATTGTAGCTTTTATTAGTGATACCACAAAGGTCAGAGTAACTGAGAGGTAACATTCGGCCTTTGAAGCTTCATCCATATGTGTATGTAAGGCTTTTGTCTACTAATGAATGTCCTTTCATGTTACTGGTTTTGTAAAGACTTGCACTATGAATGGACCGTCAATCAATTCACAGCTGCACTGAGGCCTTCAGATGGCTGTATCCATGGCAACATGCCAAAAATGGCAAAGCAAATTAATCCATTTGTGTGGAATTCTCAGTGAGAGTCCACTTTCATCTCTCAGAGACTACTGTCAGGAAGTCTGATGATAATATAAAATACTGAGCAAAAGCAAAATAGTGGACTATCCATCCACAGGATCTTCTCCCTATAAACAGTGGGGCTGCTTTTCCTTTTTATCTGGTAGAGATGACAGAGAACAGTTGGGGATTTGTTATTGCCACCATAATGTTCTTTTCGTAGAAAGTTACATTAATGCTCACACGTAGGCTCCTTTTGCACCTTCTCTCATGATGCCTTGAAAATAAGTACGATGATTTACACAGTGGTATAAAATTAAAAGTAATATTTTGTCTTGATGCTTTATTGCTAATAGTGTTCATATAACATAGCATGACAGATATTTGAAAGAATCTTGGAGAGGTACTTCCAAGATTGAATGTGGGTTTGTTAACATACTCTGTTATATAAACAAATGAGGCTAAGTCTTTGTCTCTTAGAAAAGTTAAAAAACATCAAAATATGTTCTTTGCCTTGTTGCAATTTTGCCTTAGTCTCGCATGTAGACAAATCTGCTTTTCAAATACGATATCTTAATAAAACATATTTTGCCTCGTGTTTTGAAAAATTTATTTAAAGCCAAATTGCAAATTATATTGTCAAAATTATTTGATGAACTATTGAAGCAAGGTAACTTTTCACAAACTGAACATGTAAGGGAGATACTGCCTTTTAATTTGGAATTTATCTACATTCATTACTCAGAGATACTCAAGTGAAAGCAAAAGTGATGTTTGTATTTTACGTTTTCTTATTATTTCTGTCTTGGGATCTGAGTTGTATTTACATACAGATATAAAAATAATTATTTTCTATCATGTAGTTTTTGCTTTTGCAAGTCATAGAACCCTTTGAGAATCTAATAAAAGCTCTAAACAGCTATAAAACTATACATATGTATGCTGCACAAATTTGTATGCACAGATGGCCGCTTTAGCTCAGTTAGTTAGAGTACAGCCTTGTAATACCAAGTTCAAGAGTTTGATTCCCATAGCTGCCAGCGAGAAAAACTCAAACAAACAAATTTGCATGCATTTTCAGGTGATTCATGGACTACACGTTAAGAGGATGTTGGTCAAGTTGGTGTTCAAAATTTTCTCTTATACATTCAGCAGAGGCTCTGGTTTCTGTTCCGACATTTAAAGAACTAAGAAATTGTCACTTCCATACTTACAACAAGAAAAACTGAACAAACTGAAAAATCTATGGCTTTTCTTAGACCTAGTAGAGAACTGAGTTTGCAAGGCACGTTGGCACTCTGAAAACCAGAGAGGCAGGTGAATCCAAAGAGTCACAGCTGAGATCTATTTACACAGAGCAGAAGCAGCTGGACCCATAAACTGGTAGGAACACTGAAATGATACCTCTGATGAATTGCTGGAGGCTGAGAGTACAATAGTTTGAGAGTGAGAAATTCCTGGGGGCTACAATCTTAGGAGACTCCCAAACATTTCTCGGTTTACTTCCAGAAATTTTACCATGTTTTCTTGTTGACTATCCTACAAAGTTCCCTTGCTAGTTTCAGCAGGGGGAGAGAAAGTATAATCATTGTGAAATATTCTCAGAGTATTCTGTACAACATAGATACTCTGCAAGAGAAAAGATTTTACCAGGGCCATCTCCCAGTCAAAGAAGGACATTCCTTTTACAAGGAGGTACAAAGAATACTAGAGGGGTCGACACTTCCTGTCTCATGTAAGGTGGGAAAAAAAGGTATAACACTGGAAAAATATTTGTGAAAGTCACAGCCCAAAGGTATAGGCAGTCTTAAAAGACTGAGATGTAATCATAAGATTATAGAATGCTTCTCCTCAACACACCTGACCACCACCACAACATAATATAACAATGAATCAAAAAAGTGAAATAAAGCTGAAAGAGTTGGAAGACACAGACTCTTCCTGAGAAGTTTTTAGAGAAGCCCAAAGCCAAGAGAGCAGAGTAAAACAAGTACAACAGCTG
>NW_007729129.1:295866-296250 GCF_000696425.1 Galeopterus variegatus
CTGAGAAGTTTTTAGAGAAGCCCAAAGCCAAGAGAGCAGAGTAAAACAAGTACAACAGCTGTGACCTCTGGCAATTACAACAGCAAACATTAAACAAAACTAACCTTCTAGCGAGAGTAATGTAAATATTTACATTAAAGGCTTAGTTATTATTAACTAATATATCATATTATAAGGCATGATAAAAGGCAAGAGAAAAAAAACCCCACCATCTAAAGAAATTAAGTAATCATTGGAACTAGACTCAGATAGAACACAGGTGTTGGAATTATCAGGCAAGAAAGTTTACATAATTCTGGTTAATAAATGAGGGGCTCTATCTAAGAGGCAAGATGGCGACGGGTCTGGAGCGGCCATGCCAGGAGACAGCGCGATCCTGAGAGC
>NW_007729130.1:0-1081 GCF_000696425.1 Galeopterus variegatus
TGTATGTGATGAGTTATAGCAGCTTGGCTGTTGCACGAGTCCATTTTCTGTAGCTTAGAATATGTGGCTGGGCAATTTATGAGACAATGAAATGTATTTCTTACAGTTTTGGAGGCTGGCAAGTCCAAGGTCCAGGGAACACATCTGGTGAGGGCCTTCTTGTGAACTCTCTACAGAGACCCATGGCAATGCAGGACATCACGTGGTGAGAACAGCCACCACTCTACACCCATGATAACCCATTTTACCATTAACCCATTATTCCATGAATGAATTAATCTACGCATGAGAGCATGGTCCTCACAATCCAATCACCTCTTCAAGGCCCCATCTTTCAACACTGCCATGTTAGGAGTCCGTCTTCCATGTGCGCTTCGGAGGGGACATTCAACCCATATTAACTATATGACAGAGTGAGACGTCTTTCCGTCTTTGCAATCTCTTAGTGGATTGCCTGCAGTACACATCACACTCAAGCTTAATGCTGTTAAATAAAATTCATGGGAGACCAATATTTTGGACTGAGCTACTACACTCGGCCTCACAAGACCAAACCAAAATGGAGTCACTCATGTTAAGTGCCACATAATCAAACTAGGAAAGTAGTAAAATCCCCAAACAGATAAATTTTTCCTGAAGATAGGAGATTCACAGAAACCCGTCAGAAAGGGTCCAGTCAACCTGAGCCACCTGTATAAGGAAGTCCCCTCTGCCTTAACCCTTAGGCAGAAAGTAATCTGAAGCATACTGATGTTAACCAATCTACCCTTTTCTTATTATCATGTTTCCTTATTCCTGTACAACCTATCTCACAAAAACCAACTCTTTTGCCATGCACAGTGGCACTCCCTGTAGCTTTAGATGGAATGCCACCCGATTCATAAATTGCTAATAAAAGCCAATTAGATCTTTAAACTAAATTTGTTGAAATCAACTTTTTTGAACAATGCTTATTAAATAATAATAAAAACATTCCTTCTCTACTACCTTTGTGAAGAGGATTCCTGGTTTTAATTATATTTCACCAACACTTTTATCTCCTATGACTACCTACCTGACTTTCCTTTTTACATTCAAATTC
>NW_007729130.1:1697-5180 GCF_000696425.1 Galeopterus variegatus
TTCACCAACACTTTTATCTCCTATGACTACCTACCTGACTTTCCTTTTTACATTCAAATTCTGTAGAGAAAGAATCTTATTGGACAGCTCTCCTTTTTGAGCAAAGTCCTATGAACTGGTTGCCAGTGAGTAAAGTGCCCTCTCCTGATCCAATCGGTGAGACCAGGGCTGAAGCAAGATCTTCTGTCCTACACATGGTGCTAAAGACTGCTCACTATAGGAACTGTGGTTGGGTGTTGACTCTCTCATATGACACTTTTGAACAAACTTGAGATACTAAGGAATGTAGTGATGTTGGTTGGTTGGTCCTAATGTTGCTGAACAAAGCGGTGATAGAAACGGTTGAGCTCAGGGATTTGAACTTCCAGCTCAATAAACATGAATGACCTAAGAGCTTCTAGGTGTGCGCTGAGCAAGGGCCTTATGTCCTATAGCTGCAGGGCTGAAGTTGCTGAGAATAAAATGCAGAACTTCATCCTGTGATCGGCTGAATTACAACTCAAGTTGAACCCTCAGCCTTCCAGAGTATTGGCTGTTAAAGTGGGGGCATTGATTGGGAAAGTATGGGATTTTATAAGCTGGGATGGGGATGTGTGGGAAGGCCCTGATGAACCTGGGGACACCGAGCCCCTAATTTCTGATGAGTCTTCTTCCCGCCCCCACCGGAATTGGCCTCCTCATCCCCAGTGGCAGCAGCATCCCCTCCCTGCTGGTAAAGCTCCTTCATCTGTCATCATCTCCATATAACTGCTGTCATTTTGAGAGACAGCTCTTGGCCTGATACTGGGCCCTGGTACATGCGAAATGCTTGACCATGTGACGCCAAGTTACCATGTGACCTCAGCTGCCCATCATAAGCTGGGTGTTATCTGACCACTAAGCCATGAAGTTGGGCACACACAGCAACACTCTATCATCAGATGGAAGTGGGATATTTGTGTTGGGCCTGAGCAGGACATGAAGGTACAAGTAGCTTACATGAAGAAGTTGCCCAAATACCTATGGCCTGCAATCTTGCGACACTGCCTTCTCTTTCCCAGCCTGTACTTATGGCCTCATGGGGAGCTCCCTACAATCAGTTGACAAAGGAAGAGAAGATGTGCGCCTTTTCTCCCACAGGCAGGATTCACAGGTCCAGGAATCAAAGGATGAAAATGGGACTGCCATCCCTTCTGCTTCCCTGAGTGACTCATTAGCAAAATTTTTGTTTCTTATTCTTGCACCTTTACATCTGCTGGCCCATGGATCTTAGTTCTGAGGAAGGGATGCTTCCACCAGGAAACACAATGATATGTTTTTATCAGATTGGAAGTTCAGGCTTCTGTCCAGCCACTTTGGGCTCCTTCTGCCTCTGAGTCCACAGGTAAAGAAAGAAGCTGTGATGTTGGCTGGGGTGATTGAGCCAGGCCACCAAAGGGACTCGGACTACTGCTTCACAACGGAGGTGAGGAAGACTATGTCTGCAGTATGGGGGATCGCTTAGGGCATCTCTTAGTATCACTATGCCCTGTGATTAAGGTTAATGGAAAAATACAGCAACCCAATCTGAGGAGGACTACTAGTGACCCAGACTGTCCACATTAGGGTCACCCTTCCAGGTAAAGGGTCATCACCAGCTGAGGAGCTCTCCGAAAGCAAAGGGAATGCAGAATATATCATAGAAGAAGACAGTAATAAATACCAGCTAAGAATAAGTAGCCAGTTACAGAAACAAGGACTATAATTGTTCTGAGTATTTCTTCCCTATTTTGTTATGAATACATTTGTGTGTATATATACATATTTTAAGTGAATGTCTTTGTTTTCTTTCTCCTATTATTCCTTTATCATGTAACATAAGATCTATTGACTTTATATCAGTATTTAAGCATTGCTAACTTCACATCATAGTGCTTAATCTAGGAGATATCAGGAGAAAAGTGAAATATCACTCAAGGACTTTGCCTACTCCTCTGGGGAAGGAATTAGTGCATTTTCAGTTGTATGCAGGATAGTTGTATTATGTTAAGCAGAATCATGACCTTGTTATTGTCTTTATTTGCAGATTAAGTATGCTTAAAGAAGATGTGTATGGTTGCCAAATTGATGAAGAACTGTGATGGTTAATTTTATGTGCCAACTTGACTGGACTAAGGGATGCCCAGATGTCTGTTAAACATTATTTCTAGGTGTGTCTGTAAGGGTGCTTCCAGAAAAGATTAGTGTTTGAATCAGTAGACTGAGTAAAGAAGATTGCCCTCACCAATGTAGGTGGGCATTGTGCAATCCATTGAGGACCAGACTAGGACAAAAAGGCAGAAGAAGAATGAATTATCTCTCTTTCCTGTGGAACCTGGGATATCCGTCTTCTCCTGCCCTCCAACATGGGTACTCGAGTTTGTGGGGCTTTGGACTCAGACTCAATTACACCACTGGCTTTCCCAGTTCCCAGCTAGCAGATCACAGATTGTGGGTCTCTCTCTCTCTTTCTCTGTCAACATATGTATATTCTGTCTCTCTGAAAAGCCCAGACAGTATTCTAAGAATTTAAATAATATTGTTTCTTTAGCAGAAAATCATGAGATTATTTCTCCTTTGGTGGCACAAATTCAGGGTATTTCAGCTCCACTGCACAGGTGTGACCACCAGCCTTTGTGAAATCTCCCTCTCCAGAGAAACCTCATGTGGTTTCATAAAATTACTTTTTTCTTCAGGATGGAGGTTTATTGGTTCTTTGCACAACAAAGAAATCATTCCTTTTGGACTATGGAGAGTCTTGATTACCACTTCCAAATTAGTTTTTTCTTCCTCTGTTGGAACTTTTAATCAGTACAGTTTGCCAGGAGTAAGGCAGTATATACAGAAAGTGGGATGCCTCCAGGCTTTGGAGACAGCCATTTCCTAGGGAGCATATAATTTCTTACTTCATCCTATAAAGTAAAATTGTGGAGGAATGGAAACAAACACATATTGAGACTTACTTTGTTCCCCGGTCCCGTGTGAGGTCTTTCTTGTGGAATGCTTTATTAAATACCAGCAACAGCCTTATGGCATAGACGCCATTTCTAAAAGGCTACCTGAAGCCCAAAGATATTGGATAATTTGCCCAAGGGCTACACTGTGTGAAGTGGTGGGACTTCGATGTGAATTCAGCTCTCTCTCCAAGTGTTTGGACTTTATATTATAGTTGGTTGCTATTTATTAGCTTCTAATTAGGCCTGGGCTAAAAACAAGGTTGAAATTATGCAAAATGAATAAGATTAATGCAGTTGAACCACTCCCTTGCCATCTACAGGGGGAGATAAAAAGTTTTACCAAGCCCCTTTCCCTATGCAATACAAGCCATTCAGCTCTAGTTTTGTTCCTGTAATGGAGATGCTATTTTTTAAAAATTCCTCTAGATGTGTTTTCTGTCTTATTAATGCAATTTTCTTTTTGTTTTTTCTCTTTCTTTCTTTTTTTTCCTTCGTAGCCTTTTTTTTTTTTTTTTTTTTTTTTTTTTTT
>NW_007729130.1:5801-23239 GCF_000696425.1 Galeopterus variegatus
AACCCTTGGTGTGGTGTCACCCGCACCGCTCTCAGCCAGTGAGCACACCGGCCATTCCTATATAGGATCCGAACCCACGGCGGGAGCGTCACTGCGCTCCCAGCGCCTCACTCTCCCGAGTGCGCCACGGGGTCGGCCCAGCCTTTTCTATCATTAGAGCACATCAGTGAGCTTTATTACCCCAGTGAAAGGTGAGCAGGTGTAGCCCAAGTCCATAGGGTAGGAGAGAAGGCAATGACTGGGAATGTTCCTCTTACACAGGAAGGCATCTGCCAGGGAGAGAAAGAGATTTAGGAGATGGTCCAAGGGCCAGAATGTTACCTGGATCCCTCAGCAACACAGAATGTCCAGCCCTGAGGAGCAATATACCAAGCTGAGGAGGGCAGGAGCTGGAGAGAAGGAACAGCGACCCTCGGCCTATGCTGAGAGATCCCATAAATTCCCATATGCACTCACATCCCTGGGGAAAGACGGAGAAGGCAGATACTTTGGAGAAAAGAAAGACCATGCACAGGAAATTGAACTTTAGATTGTTAGATGTGGAATATTTTTCTACCAGAAGAAAATAAAGTTACCTTATCTTGGAAAATTGCAAGGTTTTGCCAGCTGCCATCAGTGAAGATAGGGTCTTCAGATTAGGATGAAAGAAGTTCTAGGAAAAAGAAAAGTCTACATTTGTAGCACATTCTTCATTTGGAGTGTATTGGTTTTGGACAATGCTGTGCTTCCAAAACTTATTCTTTTGGATTATTGATAATGGCTCCTATCAAAATACAAAGAGATTACCTGGGAAGTATTAACACCACAGCATGAACTAGGTTATTGTGGCTCATCTCAAGGCCCTAAAGAGACCTGCAATGACTTAGAAAAGACTGATACAATGGGGCCATGGTCCACCAGGTAAGTCCCTGTTGAACACAGGCCAGGAAGGACCCTGTTCTGCAGAAACCTAAGTCAAGGGCCAAAAAATGGACACACGGGCCTTAGACGCTTGGGAAAGGCTCAAGAGGGAACATGCAAAGGTGTGCCGAGGGGTGTGTTGAAGGAAAAAAAAGAAAACTTCTCCTTAGCTCAGCACAGTGCTGTGGAAGTGTTTGGGCTTTGGCCCCAGGAGAGGTCTGAGGTTACACCCTGCCGGGCCACTTATTCTCTGGGGCCTTTGGACAAACTCATCTGAATAAGGGGAAAATATTGCCTGAGGGTGCTGTAAAGATTAAATGAAAACATGTTAGTCAAATGCCCAGTTACTGTGCCTGTAATTGTAGATTTGAAAGTCTGAAAGCAAGGGCCACACTAATTTGCTCTGGACGTTTCCCTGCAGAGATAGCCAATAAGAAGTGTCAGGAAATGAATGATATTCTCTGTGTCATGGGTGGCCCAGAAGCATGTGGTGATGTGTTCAGCCTGAATATTTCTTCATGAGGGTTCTGAGTCACTCTGGGCACGCAGTGACAGCCCTGTGTAAGTAACTTCTGTTAGCAGACTTAGTGGTCTAGAAAACCAAACAACAATTACAAGAGCCCCCTTCCAAAAAAAAAATTAAAAATCCTTAAACCTCATTCTATTTTGGACTTGTTAGCTTTGTACCTTTCTGTGAGGATGATTTGATTTGTGGCTCTCCCAATTGATTTAACTATAGCTTTGCCAGTCTGTCCTACTTACTAAGTTACAACGAAGAACTTTTTAAGCATCAACCCAGGGAATCCATTATCTAGAAGTCCTGGTAACACTAATTGGAAATGAAGAGGGGTGAATGCTTCCTTCCTGAGGCTATGTGTCTTAGTCCACTTGGGCTGCTGAAACAAAATACTTGAAACTGTGTAACTTATACAGATCAGAAATTTGTTTCACAAAGTTCTGGAGGCTGGGAAGTCCAAGACTAAGGTGCTGGCATTTGGTTCTGGGCAGGGCTGCTCTCTGCTTCAAGATGACGCCTTGTTGCTGTGGCTCATACGGCAGAAGGTGGAAGGGCAAAAGGGGCCTAAGCCAGCTCCCTGCGTTCCTTTTGTGAGGCACCAATCCACTCATGAGGGTGGAGCTTTTGTGACTTAATTACTTTCCAAAAGTCCATACCTCTTAATGCTACCACAAGAGGAATTAAGGTTTAACATAAATTTTGGAGGAGATAAACATTGTTAGACATTATCCATGTGGACAGCACTGTAGTTTATGGCTTGTACCCTCCTGAGCAGCACCTGGACCTGCTTAAATCACATTTGGGGTGGTGAAAGAGTGCTGTGCTAGATATGGGGAGCAGAGACTTGAAGTAGCCCTGGGCAGCGAGCCCGTGGGCACCAGGGACCCCTCCTTTGAAACCATTCTGCCCTCGAGGCTCTGGCACTCTGGGCCTGTGATGGATGGTAGCCATGCAGATCTGAGAAATGCCTTTGGGGTCATTCTTCTGTTGCCTTGATCAACAGCATGTGGCTTCTTTCTATTCATACAAATCTCCTTATCAAATGGTTGCTTGGATACACTCTTCATATTTTCTCCCAAACACACTTTCTCATTTTTTACATGGACAGGCTAGGAATTTTCCAAATCTTTAAGTTCTGCTTCCCTTTTTATTAGAAACTCTGTCTTTTAATTCATTTCACTCTTCTTGCATTTTTCAACAAGCTGTCAAGAGAAACTATGCAGCACCCCGACTGCTTTGTTTGGAGATTTCTTCTGCCAAATATCCTTGTTCATTGCTCTTAGGTTCTGCCTTACACAGAGTACTAGGACATGGACACAATTAAGCCAAGTTCTTTGCTCCTTTATAAGAAAGATGATCTTTCCTCCAGTTTCTAATTAGATATTTCTCATTTCCATCTCATATCTCACCAGAACTGCCTTTACTGTTCATATTTCTATTAACATTCTGATTATGATCACTTAGATAATATCTAAAAACATTTAGACTCTCTCTATAGGTCTCTTCTTCTGAGCCTGCACTAGAATTGCCCTTAACACCCCATTCACAACAATTTAGGCTTTTTCTTTTTCTTTTTTTTTTTTTTGTCTTTTTGTCTTTTTCCGTGTCCGGCAACGGATCGCAACCCTCAGTGTCGCCCCCGTACCGGACCGGGGACTGGCAATGGGATCGCAACCCTCGGTGTTGCTCCCGCGCCTCGCTCAGCCAGCGAGCGGGAACCGGTCTGTATGTGGGATCCGAACCCTCGGGCGGGAGCGCCGCCGCGCTTCCCAAGCGGCGCACTTATCCAGTGCGCCACCGGGCCAGCCCCAATTTAGGCTTTTTTCTAGCATGCACCTTCATACTCTTCCAGCCTTTTCCCATTACCCAGTTCCAAAGCTGCTTCCACACTTTTCAGTGTTTGTTATAGTAACATCCCACTTCAGGTGCCAGTTTCTCCCTTAGTCACACATTCAAACTACAGAACTGTGGTTTACTCTCCTATCAGGACACTTTGGGCCATCCACTTTTATTTCCTTTTTAGAAGTAGAAGAAGTTGGGAAGCATATAGATCACAATGGTAATAGAGAGCTTGGAGTCTATGAGAACAGGTGATCTAGAATTTTTTCTGTGTGTGTAGCCCATATGTCTCTGGCTCTCCTTGCATTTACATTTGCTGTTGATGTTTGTTCTTAATTTTAACATAGTTGATTGTACATATCTGTGGGGTACAGAATTGAATATCATTACTTGTGTGCAATATGTGGTGCTCAAATCAGGGTAATTAGTATATTCAACCCTATACAACGTAATCGTCTTTCGTGGAAATTTTCTGTGGTGTGGAGGCGCTCTACAGCTCCTGTTCCCTCAACCCTCCTCTTACCGTCTTCTTTCTCTCTCTCCCTCAGTCTGCTGGGTGCTTGCCTGAATATTAGTTTTCCTGACTTCAAAGATGCTATAATCAGGTACTTCCTGAATGCCTAAGAATTTTCTGTAAGTGGTTATTTGGAAATTCAGGGCTTCTTGTTGTGATATGTATCTTTCATGACAATACAAGAACAGCTGGATGAATCTGATCTGTGGATCCTATTTGATGTCCTTTCAATCTTAGCCTCCAAGTCCTAAATGGAGCTTCAGATTTGTAAGAAGGGTTCAAGCAATAGTTATTTCCATGCTTCAGTTTAGAAAAGTGTTTCCCAATTTTCAGAGTAGGGGATACACCTCTAAATTTTCAAATATGCCCTTAAAGTCACCTGTCATCTAAACTATGTCCTCAAGCATAATATGCATTGTATTTTGTATAAATATTTCTTCTGCACCTCTATGGGTCAGTCCTTGCCCTAAACTCTGTAGGGAAGAGAATAAAACATAGTCTATACTCTCAAGCTCACATTTTAGTGAAACAAAAATATACACATAAGTATAAAAAACACAGAACTAGTAAATAAAACACAGTAATGTTAAGTGGAGCACTAAAACTAGTCTGGTAAGTGGAGGAGTGGGATGGTCAGGAAAAATTTCTTGGAAAAGGCAATACCTAAGCTAAGTCTCAGAGGAGTTCACCTGGCTGGATACAGTAGATAAGGGTCAGTAATTGCCATAATGAACAAATCCTCAAATTTCAGTGGTCAGCATAGCAAAAGTTTATTTCTTGTTCACGCTAGAGTTCAATGCAGGTGTTCTTGTTGGCTAAGGCAGTGGGGCGGGGAGGGGGGTCTTTCTCCTGAAGTCGCTGGGCAATCAAGGCTAACAGAGCCTCTTCCATCTTCAACATACAACCTCTGATGTTTCATCAACATCCAGAAGGGAGAAAAGACAGGGTGTAGAAGGTACAGCGATATCTTGGTCACTGGACCATGCACCACTTCTATGAGTACCGTACTGGTGAGACTAACCACATGGCCTGACCATGAGGTCAGAGACCCGCATTTTGTTAACTGCTGTGTTTCCCCTACAAGGAGCAGTCCCTAAACGTCCTAAGTGCACAGCAAATTCTTGGTGAATTTATATGTGATCGAATGAATCTTTGTACTGTTAGCATAGCATTCAGCACGCAGTGCCCTTCAGTAAATGTTTGTAGAAATAAAATGCAGTTTTGCATCCTTTTCCCTATGCTAAAATTGTCAACTCATAGTGAAAAACCTAGGACCTAAGAATATATGGACTTCTCAGTCATGAACCTAAGAGCTGTAACAGGTTGGAAAAATTCTACCAAAATTTGTTGGGCACCAGTGGGGAACGGTAGCCCTAAAGCCAGACTCTGCTAACTGTAGAGCTCTTTCCTCTCTCCACCCTCCTGTCCCTCCCTCCTTTCCTTTCTTCCATTTCCGCAGGTGTGAACATATTCCATAGTGCTGCTGTCCTGTATGTTTGGGGGAATACTGAGATCTAGTAGACACAGCTTCTCCTCTACAAAAGGAGGCCAGACACACGACCAACAGCACAAACACAAGGCAAATGGCAAGAAGCAGCACATTAGAGTCATAGATAAGACACCCCGACCCCCTTGCCAGTTCTGCAGGGCTGAAGAGGGGATGTCTATAAAATTCCTCCCAAATCAGCTTGACCTTTCCCCAGATGGAGTCCCTGGTACACCTAATGTTCAGGTGCCACCTTCCACTGCCTAGTTCCAGTGAGAGGAAAGTGGCAGAAAGATGACTGGGTGGAAGCCCTCTACTGGCAAAGCCATACTTTTCATGTCAAACATCTTATGCCTCCCAAGGGATCCGTCTTGTCATACATACATATCCGAACATGGTTCTTCCCATGGAGAATCTCCTTGGTTGTCAGGCCAAAGGATTAGAATTACACATATTAGAAGGACAATTTTCACCTCCTTCTTAAAGAAGTAAATTAATTATGTCGCATATAAATAACTGGTCTCACAGGTGCAGCTGAGATTGGAGAACATCCTAACCAGCAGGGGTTAGTGATATTTTTATGTGATCAGGAGAACAGGCTTAAACAAACATCATCTCCCAGTGAGACATTCAGCGCATCAAGTCAAAAAGTTCCAAGTGCTCAAGAATCGTGTATCAAATGGATCATGAAATTCTTCAGTAGCTTGAGAAATATGATACATTTGTAGCTCTGGGGTTACAGGTATTAAAGGGCTCAATTGTAGTGCCCAGTGGTAGCAAGTTAATGTCACGTTACTGTCATTAGAAGAAGAATAAAAACATTTCCACCACATTTCTTTTTCATGAATAAAGGCAGTTACATTAGTAAGTCAGTAAGGACATAAAATATGTCTAGCGGGGATATTAGGCAAGTGGTTGTTTATGTTTTCAATTTCAAAGACAGGCAGAAAGAACATGGAATACCATTAATTCTGGTCATATAACTCAAGGAAAGTCAAAACCCCACCTCCATCCTCTTGTAAATGTAGAAACACCCCACACTCATGTGTTTGCTATCTAAGTTTGTTTTCCCTTTATAGCTAGCACTTAATGATTAACTAAGCAGCTGTCCATTATGCTTGAAGACCCTACATCCTGTCTTGCCCAATACATCTCTCAAAGCAGGAAACTGCTGTCCAGCACACTTTAAGGCTCTATGTCCTGTCTCCCCAATACAGGGGCGTATATAAACCCCAGCCCTCAGTCAATTGTGGAGGCAGCTGGGACTTTACCCTCTGTCTCCTGGTCCGTGTCTTCTGAAATAAAAAGTCTTTCCTTTAAGTTCTGTCTGGTGGGTGGCAAGCACGTGGACCATTTCTTCTACATTTGTGTATGCTTGAATAGTCTCAGAATAAAATGTTTTTTAGATGTCAATATTAACACAAAATTAATAAAACATAAGCCCGAGTATTCACACTTCTGGTGTCTAGAGTGTAACTATCTCTCTTTAAAGAGACACAATGTCAGTCTTCAAGTGTCTCATTACATAAGTCAATCATGAATTAATTGTAGTCAATTAAATTTCACAAATTTTGATTGAGCACGCACTGTACAGAGTTTTGTTTTGATGTTTCCCACATTTTTTTCTCCTCCAGTTCTTAATTGGCTGATGCATATATTCATGTCCTTGTTTTTAAACTTAATGGTTTTTGTTTCTTTTCATTGAACTTTTATTATCATCAATGGTATAAATTTAGGAACATTCTATCTCTCTCTCTAGATTACCTACCCTTCCCATATTTTGTCTGTAAATAATAGAAGTTTGTTTATAAATAATGGAATTTTTACCCTACAATTCAAAACATCTAATTGCTAAAGTTAAATATTTTGCGATGCGGTGAAATCATTGGGTTTTAGAAAAAGTCATTAGCCCCTCAGGTGATAGGCACCAGAGGCATTAATTCAATGAACGCTATGCTCTGGGTGGCAACAAGGTCTCACTTTGTAAGCTGATTTACTCCAACTAGAGATGGCATGGTGAATCCCACCCATCGAAGGGCACTCATCAAAGGGCAATATAACTGGCAGTCACTGAAGTAGCCAGTTATAATTTTAGCTTCACCTCAAAAGGAATAAGGAAAATGACTGTTTTCATTTACAGTGTTTTGCATTACTTGCTTCCCATGAAAATAGAATCATCTATAATTGGACATTTGAGATATTGCATGTACAGACCTCATAAAGATATTTATTTGGAGGAAGCTATTAGAGCCAAAGCAATACTGACTTCTTTCTCTTGATAGTCCCTTACGGATCATCAGGTAGCAGAGAGTTGAATTCTAGAATTTGGGTACAATGTCAGGGAAGTCAACATAAATTAAACATTTTAACTCCTTTTAACCAAACATAAAAGATAGGATTATGAAAGCTTTCAAAAGCTCATCAAAGGTATGGGAGAATCTCTGGAACATTTATCAAAAAACTCAGGTGTTTCTGAAATCCCCACCCCTATGAGATGCCTCTCAAAGAGCAGGGGTTTAGTAAGAATGCATTGAGCTGAATGTTGATTTTTTTTTTTCAGCATGAACAGGGACTAATGTACGATAAACATAAGCCTACTAATGATGTTATGACTCAACTAATAACAATATATAAGTATTGTGGTATGTATAATTAAGTACAAAGACAGGTAAAGCGTTATTATATGTGTGTTATGTGTGTCTGTGTGTGTGCATACATATATAGCGACTAAGAAAAAAAGACACCATCTCTGAGAGATATGAGAATTTCTGTTACTAGAAAAGTAGACTACAGAGTAAAGTAGGAAAAAAATAGCCAGGTTACACACGACCTAGATGAAATGTCCTACAAGACTCTCTTAACCTCTTTCCTCTGTTTCAACAAATAACCATCCAGTTTTTAAATCTGTATGGAAAAATGGAAAAACCTTCCAACCTGGAAGATACCAGGCAACAGACACAAGCACATTGGTCATTGAGAAGATTGCTTCCATTGGAAATTAAAATTAAAATTCTGTTTTGTAGATGGGTGTTTAGTCTCAATTTAGCTGGCATCAATTGTGTGACCTTGAGAAAAATCAATTCACTTCTCTGTGGAGAAAATCAATTTTTCCACTTGTACAATTACAGCATGAGATTAGGTCAGCATCTCCTCAACTGCCTCCTTCACAGTGAAAGTCTGGGTAAAGTGCTCAGTCTACTAGAACAGTTGGATATCCACATGCAAAATAAAAAAAAAAGAAAAGAAAAAGAATCTAGACACAGACACAGACTTTACACCTTTCACAAAAGTTAACTAGAATGGATCATAGACCTAAATGTAAAACACAAAGTAAAAATACTCCTAGAAGATAGCACCGGAGAAAATCTAGGTGACCTTGGCTTTGGCAATGACTTTTCAGATAAAATACCAAAAGCATAATTCATGAAGGAAAAAATTGATGTTAGATTTCATTAAAATTAAAAACTTCTACCCTATGAAAGACTCTGTTCAGAGAACGAAACAAGCAACAAATTGGGAGAAAATGTTTGCCAAATACATATCCAATAAAGGAATAGCATCCAAAATATACAAGTAACTCTTAAAACTCAACAATAAGAAAACAGACCAACCAACTAGGAAATGGGCAAAAGATCTGAACAGACACTTCACCAAGGACGATATACAAATGGCAAATAAGCTGATGAAAAGATGTTCAACCTCACATGCTATTAGAGAATCGCAAATTAAGCTTCTTTTTTTCCCTGCAAAGATCTCAGTTGGCTTTGTTGAGATTCTAGAATCAGGCAGTGGGTTATTCCATAAAGTCAAATGAGTGTTCTCCCAAAATTAAAAGTTTCTGAGCCTGAACACTGAGAGTCAGACTAGGCTGCCATGGCTCCCGGAGAGGATGCTGGTGCCCAGCAAGCCCCATTCTCAGCTTGCTGCCTGGTGCCTGGTTTTACCACCTCTACTAGCAGCAAGTTCATCATTTTGTAAGTGCCTTTAAGGGAATTTAACAGGTCAGCTACTTATTAAAATACAAAAGATATTATATTCGTATCTCAGATTAAGAAAACCATTAGCAGCCCACACATGGCATTGGTTTTATTGAGAGGATTTCTCAATCTGAATCGCTCCTGATGGGGAAGTTGAGAGGTCAAAAGCATGAGAGGTGGGAGAACCCTGCACATCTCGAGGGCGTTCACTCCATCAACACTCACGCCCTGACTCTCTGCTCATTGTTCATTGTGGCCAGGGAAACAGTGGAGCATCAGTTCAAACTTACTCAATTTAAAACATATATATAGTTTTTCACTTTAATTTTCCGTCTGGCTTCAGAGTATGAAGTAATAGTCCCTCTGATCTGAAGAAGAGAAGTGATATTCCCCAATCCTGCCTCTTTCTCCAATTTTCCTGAGCTGACAGCCTTCTTTAGAAATGCCAGAGGAGTATCAGTAAAGACACAAGTCCACAGACTGTCAGAGAAGGGCCTGGCTTGGCCACAGGGGCTGCTGTCCATTCTGCGCACAGGATCTGGGTCACCCACTTCCAGAAGCAGCTTATGCATTCTGCCCTCTCAGTCCAGCTGTGGAGCATGGCCACTTGGCCACCTGCAATGACCTTCAGTGAGTCCATCTTCCCTCTAGCCATTTGCAACCTTCTTGTGCTTGATCCCTTTACCCCTCTAATCCTTTGACTTAGTGCTTGGCTTCCGACGGCAGGCTCAGGCTGTTTTTTCTTTGGTCAGGTTTCCATATGTATTAGTCCGTTTTGTGTTGCTGTAACAGAATACCTGAGACTGGGTAGTTTATAAAGATCACAGGTTTATTTGCTTATGATTCTGGGACAGCTGTATCTGGCGTGGTCCTCACGCTGCTTCTGCTCATGGTGGAAAGTGGCAGGCAGCTGGCGGGTACAGGCAGATCACATGGCAAGAGGAAGCAAGAGAGAGAGAGAGAGAGAGAGAGAGAGGGGAGGTGCCAGGGTCTTTGAAACAACCAGCTCTCATGGGAACTAATAGAGTGGAAATGACTCAGGACCTCCGCCCCCCAGGAAGAGCATTAATCCATTCATGAGGGATCCGCCCCCACGACTCAAACAGTCTCCAACACTGTCACAATGGGGATCAGATTTCTGCATGAGTTTTGGGGGGACAACCTATCCAAACTCTATCACCATGGCTCTGACCACCCAGCACGCTCCATGACCATCTTGCCCATGCTAGTTCTCTGACTTAATCCACCATGGTCACGGATGACAGTCATTCTTGTTAACTGTCCTCATTCTCAAGTATTCTCAATGGTCAGGCCCTTTAGTGAAGAAAAGTCTTGATATCTGTCTCCTCACCTTTCCCCCAATCTCCTGCACAATTTCCTGTACAGAGAGGTTTGGAAACTCACTATGGATCTCTGCAAGAGTCTCCCACATCCTTTCTGGCCCCTACCATGTGGGGCCTGATGAAGAGTAAGAGAAAGAAAAACTGGGGAAACTCACATTTACCACGTGCCTGTTGCACCAGGAACTGTGTTAGTTGCTCATTAAATATTTATACCTTTGCCATTTCACAAAGGGGATGGCTGAAGCTCACAGAAATTTACTTAACTTTTTCATAGCTAGTAAGGGGCAGAACCACAGTCTGCACATAGCTGTAGATGCTTCCCAAGCCTGTTTCCTTCCTCTCTATCTCAGTATCTCACTCGAATATCTAATTCGAATATGTATATGTATAGCCCAAAGTCTAGAGAATCAGATATAATTCAGTTTTGTGTTTCCCATTATTTTTCTGATAACACTTTACGAACAATAACGAATATTTAACTTGTTCTTACCTTTCTTCATTCATTCATTCAACAAATATTTATTAATTACTAACTAAATGTCAGGCACTATTCTAAGGGTTTGGAATACATCAATGGAAAAAAAATGACACAAATCCCTGCTCTTGTAAAGTTCACATTCTAATGGGTGAGGGATAAAAAATAAGCAATAAACACAATAATAAATAAGTAAATTGGACAGTATATTGAAAGGTGATAAATGAACCGGAGAAAGAATAGAGCAGAGGAAAGGGGATTCGCATTGGGTGTGGATTGGGGGGTGGTTCTATTTTAAAGCAGAGTGGTGATTGAGAAGATGATATTTGAAGGAGAAGTTGAAGTGGCTGGGGGGGGGCTTTCCTAGGACACCGGTGTGACCAGAGAGGAGTGAGCTGGGTGCTGGGGGCAGGGAAGGGGGACACAGGTGCATGAAGGCTATTGTAAGGGCTTTTTCTTTTGCTTTGCTGAAAAGGGAGCTGTTGAGTGTGCTTGAGCAAAAGAGTGGTTGACTTAGGTTTAAAAGATTGCTGTGCTGAGACTAGACTGAGATAAACATCTAATTTATGGCTGTGCATTCACCGTATCTCATTAGGTTAAGGTTAGATTGGATTTAACCAGATCAAAATCGTGGCGATAGTTTATTATGCCGAGATCGTTTACATAGTGACGATGTAGGAGCAATTAGAAAAGGAAAGCATGGCCTCTGATTTGGGAGTCGCAATTTATAATCTCAGCCTTACTCTCAAGTTTTTTTGGAAAGTACATCTCTTTTTTCTCTGTCTTGTGGAAAGATTTCAGTTTGAGAAATGGAATTTTCCCTAAAAGAGCCCCAGGATTTAGTTTAAAAGAAAACATTAAATTTCAATGTAAGTGACCCCCCCACCCCCCAAAAAAGAGAGAGAGACTATGGGCTTAATTCATATTTTCTGAGCATGTGCCACCAGTTACGTGAAAATCTTCTAAGACCTGTGGATCGATTCTCTTGCATTCACTGTTTTCCTTCTCTTTTTGTCTACCTAGTTTCACTTAAAGAATCCAAGACAGGATGAAATAGAATAGTTTCCCAAATAAATGTGAGAATCTTCTCTCTTGTCCTCTTTTGATTGTACCAGTTTTCCTTCTCCAAATTTAGGATTTACACAGTGAAACAGGAGACGTTCCTACACTCAAATAGCCACATATATTGCTTTGGTGCAATAACCGATCATTCATTTTACTGAAAGATTCAAACTGATTGCTTTAAGAGGCAAGATCCTCTTAATCATTTAAAAAATATGATCTAATCCATTAAATATTCACAGTTGACCTGCTCCTTTTCAGGGATTCAAGTATTCTGGGGAGAGAGGCGTAGTTGTACCTGGGCTGGAGTATTAACTGCTATTAGCTTCACGAAGTGAAAGGATTACAGCTTGGATCTGGGGATTCCACGAAGATAAAAACCTGCATTACAGAAACCAAAGGCAGTTCATTGTATCAAAGAGAGGGGCGGAAGGACAGATTCATCCTGTCGTTCCTCAAGGACACACAGCAGTCATTTTTCAAGAAGAAAAAGGAGCTGTGCTTTTCCACTTCCTCCTGCAAAAGTGACAGCTTGTAGGTAATACTGCTTTTTAAAAAGGCCTTTTCTCTTTTCTGTGATTGTGTTCAATTTTGTGTATAAACATTATCTGTGTATTTATATCTATATGGACACATAGGTAAACACACTTGTATATTTTACTATCTAGTATATACTTATGCCTATTTACGTCTATTATCTGTCCATATTTTTGTGTATATATATATACACATACACCACATGCACACACAAAACACACACACAAACCATACACACAACACACAGACACCACACACACACACACACACACACACACCCCACACGCACACCCTTGTCTTATAGAGTTTATCTTCTACTGAGGGACAACAGCTAACTATGTGATCCAATCACTTGAGCTAGATTCCAATGAGTCAGCAGGTGAGCACACGCCGAGACATCCAGGTACACCCTTTACCTGAACACCTAGCAGCAACAATCCTGAAACAATTTAATCACTAGCATCTAAGAAGTAGGAGCCGCCCCTCTCTTACATGTTTTTACCTCATTTTGAGGGAAACGAGCCTGCCTAGCCCCTCCTCTGAAAGATCCTCAGGCAGACCCAGGCATCTGGGCCAGTGCCCTCAGGTGTGTGTCACTTCAGCAAGCTCATCCCAGGCACCTGCCACCTCCTTGCTCACCAAGGAATGAGCATGTCCTTCCCTGCTGACCTCCAGCCCTACTGCTGGGATACCACAGGCTGGGGAGGCCGTGAAATGCCCCCTATATGTCAACTGAAGGTACCCAATGTGTGCCACACATCACTTTTGGTCAAAGGGAGTCATAGAAGAGAAATGGTGACAGAAATTCAAACCAAGGGAGTGTGTCTCATTTCCAAAGAGAGCAGGTGTCACAGTATCAGAGGACCTGCTGAATCGGCCCTCCAAGGGGAGGCAAGTGAGAAAACATTCAGGGTTAGCCATGAGAATCCCGTCAACCATCACAATTGGGCATCTCTTTCAGGTCCCCAGGCACTATGCAAGGCCCCGAAGCCGTGATCTCACTGTGGCGACTTAGTGGCCTGAAAAAGCATTTGGCAGTGACTGCAGTCCTGACTTGGGGATGAACCATGTTGCTCGAGAGAGCCTGACTCATTATTTTCTGATAATGTTTACATCCTAAGTCATCTACTCAGGTCAAAAATATTATGCATCTGAGGTGCCCTCCGGAAGTGACTGTAACAGTGCTTGCTGGAGCACTGGCCCCATGCCCTGGATGGAAGGACTTGTCTGTTTCCACAAGAAAACCATCACGTCATGGTGAAACGGGGGTGCAGGCACCCTGACTTGCACTGTAGTTCTCTTTTTGGTCCTCTGTGGTGCAGTTTTACTGTAATGACGGACTAAATGACAAAAATAATTCGATAATAAAAGCACCAACCTTTGCATCTTTCAGATGTGAGTTCAAATCTCACTCCACTATTTAGCAAATGGGTGAACCAGAGCACCTAGGCTCTGAGCCTCAGTTTACTCATCCATAAAATGAGGAAGATAACAAACCACCCATCACATAAGATTATTGTAAGGAATAAATTAGATCATGTATCTGAGCTGCTCTTCACAGAGGCCGGCATCATGAGTGTAAGAAACGCCAGTATCACCACTGACAAATCTGAGTCCAAAGCTCCTTTCTGTGAGCTGGGTGGTAGGTGACTGTGTTCCTGCTGATTTACGCAGTAGCTGTAGCTGAATGCGTGCCACCTGACCTAGAATCCTCTACCTGGAAGGGGATGGATGCTGCAAGTAAGATTCTACAACGTGGAATTGGCTGCCCAGAGGAGGTGAAGCTTTTGACAGTGAGGTCTCATATGTTTGAGGCTGCAAATCTGGTGACCCTCATTATGTGGTGGCCAAACATTTGGTCAGATGGTCACCTGCTGTTCTTTGGGATACAGACCATGCACCATGGCAGCTTTGCTATTAAGATAAGCCACAGGAAAAATTCAGATCCCTGACATATGGTTATGGATTTTTTTCCCCTTTTCTTCCTGTAACCAGACTAGAGTGAGCCAGTCTACAACCAGAAATGGGAGATGTATTCTTTACCTGCAGCCTGCATTTTAAATTGACTGAGAGTCCTGTATTTTAGATACTGCAGAGTTTTAAAAAGAAATTTATTTTTACCAAGCAGAACAGTCCAGGAGAGTGACAGCAAATCTGCAGCCCTAGTAGATTGGCACCTTAGGACTTTCCCATCCATTCTCTTAAGAGTTCTCCAGACAAGTGCAAATTGGCATTACACCTGAGATCACCCATCATTTTGAAAGACCTCAAGGCATTGGCCATTAAGCTGTGGACAGAGGACTGGGCAGGGCCCAGAGATCAGTAGGGAAAGGAAAGGAATCTTCAGGATAAACACCATGTGGAGGTGAAATCTTTTATTGTGGTTATTCACACATGGAATTAGTTGACCAAGTGCAATGATTCCAAGATCGGCAATTCCGTAACCTTTTGAGGGTATTGTATTTCCAAAGGCTAATAAGAGCCGATAATTATTAAACATCTAAGGCTGTTCCTAACCTCAAATTCAGACCAACAGGAAGTGGGCCAAAATATCTGTGACCCCACAGGGAAGTGATCTTTCACAGTACCCACTTTGTCTGTGATCAAAAGTGACCACAGATGAGGAAGAAGCTCCCAAGAGGCAAGACCAGAGGACACCAGAATGGGTAACCACAGCAGACATCTCACGCCAGCGCACGGGGGTCCAGCGTTTTCCTGCCCCTGCTCTCTGCCTCCCACTGTCCTTTCTGAACAGGAGTAAATATCGCACGTTCCATGCTCCTTTCTTACCATTGAATATCGAGTGTGCTGGGAAAAGAGGACTTGTCTTCCAGTTTACCTGTCACTAGACTACACAGAGTCCCATCTAGGTCTGATGGAAGGGCTACACCCAGAGACCCTGAAGAGCTGAATGAAGCAACTGCACTGGGTGCTGGGGTCGTTGCCTTTGGGGAGTGGTGCAAGTACGTCCGACCTTGGAAAGAAGGGTGCGTAGGAGGTGGGGTAGCCAAAGGTGTCAACTGCGACAGACTTAGCTAATTCTCTACCAGTAGCCACTCTCCCCTTCTGATTTACTAAGACCACTCTAACTTTGTTTGAAGTTAGCTACTTACCAATCATCTTCCCAGACTTCCTTGCAGCGTGGACGAGCCATCTGAGCCTCCCTGACCAGTGAGGTGTAAGCACAAATCTATGGGTGGGGTCTCAACAGCTTTTGTTTTTCTGGTAAATAAGAAGGGATAGAGCCAGCTGGCATTTGCTATTTGCCTGTTATTTTTCCTCTCTTCTCTTTATTTTGGCTGGAATTAAGACTAGGTGGCTGGAGGTAGAGGAACCACCTTGAGATCATTAAGACAGAAGCCACCTGCTGAAGATGGAGGCGCAGGTAGCCAGAAGGGACCTGGCCTGGATGACTCCTTGAGCACCTGCACCAGCACCTGCTCCAGGAGATACACACACACACACACACACACACACACACACACACACACACACACATATATCCTGAAGTTGAGTTTTTGTGTAAAACGTGTTTATAGCCACATTCCAATAAACCAAAGCTTGGTTGCCAAGAGAAATCAGAGGTCATGGGAAAGAGAGGAAGGTCAGATGGTCTCAGTTTTGAGGAGTCAGCAGAAGCAGTAACTGAACTGATGGAAATGGCACTGGGGACTGCAGGAGGCAAATGTGAGGTTCAGATGGTGGGGGCGATGGTGCCTAAGCAAACTGCAGAAGCAGAAGAATGTGACTGCCTGGTGCCAGTGGGTGAGAGCCAGGAAGATGATCAAAACGACAAGGCCACAGAGAGGGCAGTAGTGCTGTCTTAGGTGAAAGACCCTTGGGGCAGACGAGGACTTGTGTCCAGCAAGGTGCACTCTACCTTGGCTCAGGTACATTCTAGCAAGTGTCACTTAGTGCAGGCTGGAGCTCGTAGGTGGAAGAGTCAGCAGGACAGTCCCCCATCTTCTTGTGTAGAGGGATGTCTGGGTTGACGTGCAGTGGTCATATCATGGGTCTCCTGTTCTTCTGTCTTTTTACATTTAAAGGGTTGAGCAGTCTGGGTTCAGGCTTGGGTGCCAGCTGCTCAGAGGAGCTGGGTATGCCAGTTTCTTGCTTCTGGTAAACTAGAGGGAGGCTGGGCTTAGGGAGTCAGGGGGAGCCACCACTCAGGCTCCAAAATCACCACAGTTAAACCTGTTTGGCTCTCTACAGCCTGGGGAGGCATTTATTAACCTTTCATATATTTTGTTAGTTGCATTTCTGACAATGAGCTGCAATATTTAGAGTTTCCTTGCCTAATGAAGATATATCTGAATTCTAGTTAAAACATCCGTCTTAGTTACCTATATAAATATCTGAATCATTCCATGGTGCACTCTAGTTTCCTGACTTCTGTTCTTACATTTTAAGAAATTGCAAAGGAAGATGTCCTCTCAGACACAGGAGTCTTGCTAGCCCCACGTGGACCTACATTTGGAGTGCCTGACGTTGAAAGCTCCGATAATGGATTTGCCCAAATCAAGCAGAATAAAGTCCTCCCTCCTGGCATGAATAACTGTGATTGCAGCCTTTAAGTAGCATGTACTCGATTTTGTTATTCTCGGGCCGGCCCGGTGGCGCACTGCTACAGTGCGCTGCTTGGGAAGCGTGGCGGCGCTCCCACCGAGGGTTTGGATCCCACATACAGACCGTTCCCGCTCACTGGCTGAGCGAGGCGCGGGAGCAACACCGAGGGTTGCGATCCCAATGCCGGTCCCGGTCCGGTACGGGCGCGACACTGAGGGTTGC
>NW_007729130.1:23707-37425 GCF_000696425.1 Galeopterus variegatus
TTTGCCGGACATGGAAAAAAACAAAAAAAAAAAAAACAAAACTAGATTTTGTTATTCTTCGTCTCCCCTTAATCTACTCAGAAAGAAAGCAAGAAATAGTGTAAGAAAATGGGAAAATCTGCCCACCCCTGTTAACTCACCCTTTTGTTTCTGTATTAGTCAGGGTTCTCCAGAGAAACAGAATCAATAGGATATAGAGATATAGATACATATAGAAATATACATATAATATAGATATATAGATACATCATAAATAACCATGCTGACAACCAGACCACAGTTTTCCCAAAAGATCACAAATAATACTCAAAATAAGACATAGATAAGTATGGCCTTATCTAGGCCACACTGTGACACAAAAATGTGTAGACACACACACACACACACACATATATATTATATATTTACACATATGAGCATTAAGATGAATTTAGAGGTATAATTGTTTTTTGTTTTTTTTTTGTCTTTTGTCTTTTTCCGTGTCCGGCAATAGATCGCAACCCTCAGTGTTGCCCCTAGATATATAGATACATCATAAATAACCATGCTGACAACCAGACCACAGTTTTCCCAAAAGATCATAAATAATACTCAAAATAAGACATAGATAAGTATGGCCTTATCTAGGCCACACTGTGACACAAAAATGTGTAGACACACACACACACACACACACATATATATTATATATCTACACATATGAGCATTAAGATGAATTTAGAGGTATAATTGTTTTTTGTTTTTTTTTTTGTCTTTTGTCTTTTTCCGTGTCCGGCAACAGATCGCAACCCTCAGTGTCGCCCCCGCACCAGACCGGGGACCGGCAACGAGCATCCATTCAGAGACAGGCGATGTTAGTTAGAAGAGGGGGATGTTTAGTCATTTTCGTGTCATAGGGTGGCCTTACCAATTGCCTTAGATTGAGTGTCCCCCCAAAACTTCACCCCCCATGGTGACAGGGTTAAGAGGGTGGGGAATCCTATCATGGTAACTGAAAGATGGGGCTGTGAAGAGGCGATTGGTTGTAGGACCGTGCTGTAATGAGTGGATTAAACATGGTGACAGGGTTAAGAGGGTGGGGAATCCTATCATGGTAATTGAAAGATGGGGCTGTGAAGAGGCGATTGGTTGTAGGACCGTGCTGTAATGAGTGGATTAAAAATGGTGGTCATGGGCATGGTTTGAAGGGTTATAAAAGGAGAGTGCAAGGAGATTAGTCTCTCTGTGCTCCACCATCTTCTGCCATGTGAGACCCTTAGGTTACTGTTGCCACCACCAAGACCTTCATGAGATTTATTCCCTGGACTTTGGACTTCCCAGCCTGTGAAACTGTAAGCAGTAAATTTTGTTCTCTTTATAAAGTACCTAGTTGCAGGTATTTTGTTATAAGCAACAGAAACAGACTAAAACACCTACGTCTTGTTTTGTCTGAGCATCATTTGTGACCTTTGGGGAACACTGCAGTCTGATTGTCAGTACAGCCAGTTTTCACTTTCTCATTACCAGCATTTTAAAATCAGGCGATATCTGTCTAAAATCTGGGTCTGTCCTCTCTTGAAAAAATCTGAAATACTGGGCTTTTATTTCTAATGACACGAATTGGCTATCTCACCTCCCGTTTGCCCCAGTCCCCACCACATCTTATTATTTCATATCAGGAATACTTTATCCTTCTACGTTATCTTTCTGGACTTTTACATTTTCAACCTCTGGTCTAGATGGTTAGCTCCCTAGAGGTTTGCAATGGCCTATGTCTTTCTAGTTATTGAAAATGCTCAGTTCTCAAAATTTCTTCATAGTTATTGAAATGAAAGCATGTACCATCATTTAACTAAATCTCTATGTGCTAGATTTTGGTCTATCTCACCTTTGGGAAAATAAAATGTACACTTCGAAGCATCATATATTTCAACTGATTGGCCAGTCTCTAAGTGGTTTGGCTAATTTATGTTGGATTTAAAATAAAACTAGAACACACCTGTTTCCTTCTAGCTAAACCCCATAAGATGTCTATAACTTGTCTATCAGGAGGACTCCTTAGTGCAAGTGACAGAATAATGTCACTCAAACTGGCTTGAACAGAAAGAATTTATTAAGCCACGTAACTAAAAAGCCAAGGGGAAGATTTGTCTGTACGGTTTAATCCAGGCACGTAAACAGAGTTATCTCTGGTTACAGTCTTTTCCATTTCTCATCTGGTCTCTTTCATGTTGGTTTCAATCTCAAGCTCTGCATGGAAGTGGCCTGGCTTCCAGCATCTACATCATCACGTGCTTAAAAACAGTGGAAAGGAAAACTTCTCTTATCCCAATAGGGAGAATCAAAGTTCTTGGTCTGAATACCATTGATCCAAACTGGGTAAGACTTAATTTCTTTTATTTTAACCAGAGACCCATTCTGCCTCTGTCCTCCCAGTTTTATGAGATTGGTCAGATCATTTAGCCTCTCAAACTCTCAATTTTCTCATCTGTAGAATGAAGTATTGTAGGTGATGGTCTCTAAGATGAGTCTAGGTTTTAGGATCCCCACATTCTAGGATTGCTTTCCTTTCCTTTATTTATGATAAAAATAAAACAAATCCAGGGATCCGTACAACATATTTAAATGAATGCCTTTATATTCTATAATTCAGGGGCAATCAGGAGACACAATGGCAAGTTCACCTCTCTGGTAAGCCCACCCATGTCAATGATGATGTACGTATCCAGGGTCCCAGCAGAACAGTTGTAATCGGATGAGTTATCCTGCTTACAAATTGAAGGTGGACAGACTGCTTGTGAATTTCTCACGGAACCTGTATAAATTCTATTGGAAAATAAATTTGATCTTAAAAACAGGTCACTTCTTAATGCTAACAATACATTATGTTTCTTTCATGTCACATGGAAGGCAATTTACAATTCACAAAAACAGGCTGTTGCTGTTAGGAATCAGAAGGCCAAATTCTAATTCTGTTCGGCCCTGTTCCAAGTACTTTACATGTATAATCTTACTTAACTCTTATAAGAATTCTAAATTACAAATCAGAAAAGTAAAGCTCAGACTAAATGATTTTTTCCAAGGCCTTACAGACTATGAAGTGGTAGAGCTGGGATTCAAACCCTGGAATTCTGACTCCAGAACTTATCTGCTTGCCTTACTCCATAGAGATAATATGCCAAAAGTGAGTCATGAAACTATTTATGTCTGTTCCTAAACAAAAGATAAAAAGGATTTAATTGTATATATTATTAGAATATCCAAAATATCATACTTTTACACCCATTATATGTAAGTGAAAATGTATCTTGTAATTTTCTTTTAGCAAACAATTTACATCTTTCTACTATGTATTTACTCAAGCATTTATGATATATTCATTACAAATATAATTTAATAGTTTAATGTTTGGGTGTCCCTTCTGGTTTTGAAAGTTGCATTTTTTTTTAAGTTTTCCATTCAATTCATCTACTACTTACAGGACTGTATTAATAAACTTACTAAATAATCAGCAGTATCTGCTATATATCAGACACTGCTGAGTGATAGAAATACAAAAGCAAACACAACACATTCTTTTCTTTCAAAGAGCTCATCATTCAGTAGGGGATTCAGACAAATGAACAAATAATTGCACTCTAACGGGGTGAATGCTCTTATGGCTGCACGCACGTGGTGCTGAGACCAGAGCTATTAGATCTAACTCTGCTGAAGTGGGGCATGAGTGGGCAGGAAAGGGTTAATACAGTACCTACTCACTGGACACCCACCATGTCCTGGTTACTATGCTGAGGGCTGGGCCTACAGTGAAGATGACAGACCTTACAGAGCTCACCATCCATGACAGTTGAGAAGGAGTTTGCAAGGTTGACCGTCCTAGCGATGGAGTAACAATATGTGCTAAGATACGAAGACATGACTCGTTTAGAACGTTCCAACTGAGAAGTTCAATGAGCCTGGAAGACGGGCAGAAAGTGAAGAAAAAAAAAAAGATTGGAAGAAAACAAATCACAGAAAGTCCTGAATGAATGAATGGTGTATTATTATAAGAGAAGAAGAGCATTTGACGTGCTTTAATTTGGGGAGTGATGGGACCAAATTCCTACCTTATGGAGATAATTCTAGCAGAACTATGTGGATAGCAGAAATCTGAAGAAATTTGAAGGAGACCAATTAGAGAACACTATATATGTTAGCTTTTGAGTTAAGCGTTTGGAATAAGGCATGGGTAGTGGAAGGAAACTTCAAGACATATTCTAGAAGTAGAATTAATGAGACTTGGTGTCCAAAATATGGGAGGAACCCACAAATGAAGGCTGAAGGTGATTCTAGGGCGTTGGCTTTGGGTGTCTGGAGAAGGAAACTTCAAGACATATTCTAGAAGTAGAATTAATGAGACTTGGTGTCCAAAATAATGGGAGGAACCCACAAATGAAGGCTGAAGGTGATTCTAGGGCGTTGGCTTTGGGTGTCTGGGTAAGTATTGGTGCTGTTAATAAAGTCAAGGGAATTATTAAAGACAAGGAAATACAGAGCAGGTGGGCGGGGTGAGGAGGGGAAAATAATTCCATTTTGTAGGTATCAAGTTTGCAGTACTGGCCTAATATGATAATGCCAGAAAGCAGTTGGATGCGTGATCCTCAATCTCAGGAAAACAGAACTGAGATATATAGATTTATAACACATCAACAAGGGGACTAAACGAGCACTCATTCTTAGATTTAATGGCTGTAATCTTTTTTGGGTGTGGGTGAGGGCATAAAGTTAAAAAGTCAGTGGATTTTGGAATAAATAGGAGATGAAGAAAGAGTGGATATAAGTTACATTTCAAGAAACTTGGTGTCCAGCCAAGGCCCTCAGGTGTGGAGCTGGGGGAAGCTGAACCCAGCTGCAACTGGGCAAGCTGCCACCACCCCAGGACCCCGCCAGGGTCCTGAGGCATGGAGCTGGCAGAAGCTGAACTCAGCCACAGCCAGGTAAAGAACATGCCATAAACACCATTTTCACGTGGGTACCCACCGTAGCCACTGCAATTGCCACGACTGCTGCAAAAGCAGCTGGTCTCTATAGCATCAGTCGCAGCCACCATGCAGATGGCACACCAGACCCTCAAATGCATCAACACAAGGAGAGGCACCAGCGCAGACCAAAAAACAAACAAACAGAAAAAGAAATGAAGAGGTCCTCTCTCTCCACAAAGCACACTCCAGAGTAATAGAAGAAGCATCTGATTTACAATAATTAAAGCATCTGACTTGACCACACCTGTCCCAGTACTGGACAGATCATCTAGGCAACAAACCAGCAGAGGAACAGTTAACAATCAGATGGAGATCTACGGTTATTAGAGCGGGGAGGGGAGAGATTGGATAAGGGGCATAAAGAATAATTACGATTCGTAACAATGAATATGCTAATAAAAAAGAATAAAAGAAAGAAAGAAACTTGGTGTCTTTGTTTTGTGCTCCTTTAACGAGCATACCACAGACTGGGTAATTTATAACGAACAGAAATTTATCGGCTCACAGTTCTGGGGGCTGCGAAGTTCAACATCAAGGTGCCAGGGGTCTGATGACTCTAAGGTGGCGCCCCAGACTGAGCATCCTCCAGACGAGAGGAACGCTTCGTCTCACATGGTGGAAAGCAGAAGGGCAGAGAGAGAAAAGTGGGGCAAACTCACCCTTTTATAACAGCATTAATCCCACCTCTTACAGTTCCCACCTATTAATATTATTGCAATGGCAATTAAATTTCAGCATGAGTTTTGATGGGCACAAACATTCAAACCACAGTACTTGGCTATTAAGGAAAAAAAAAAAAAACAGTGCCTACCTAGAGGAGTCTTCAGGGCAGAAGGCTGACTCTTATTTTTGGTTTGCTTTGTTGTTTTCGATTTTATTCCAGGTGGGGAAGAACGGAGTGTGTTTATACACAGACAGGGTAAAGCCACAGAGAGCAAGTTCCTAAGAGGTGGTGAGAAGATTCCTAGAGTAGGAACAAAATACAGAGAAGATGGTAAGATTTAAAGAACAGCCAGAGGTGATAGCTCCCTGGCCTGGCTGCGCATTAAACTTTAACAAAATACCAAGACTCTGTTCTAGAGCAATGAAATCAAAATCTCCGTGAGTGGGGCCCTTGTGTGGGTATTTTTTTTTTAAGTTTTCCAGATGACTTCAATGTATAGCCTTCAATGTATAGTCCTACAACAATAAAACACATCCAGCCTTGTCGGAAATGTCGACGGGTGAAGAGTGTTTTCAAGGCTTGAAAACCATGAAAGGAGCTTGAGACGATCCTCCTCCAATCCTGGGCACCTACCAGGACTTTATTTTCATATTTGATTCCTGGCATCTGACAAGTTACAGAAGTCAGTTATGGTGGCCTTGAAATGGGTCCAGAGCAGTGCAACGGCGATGACCAAAATGCTTGAAATGGGAGTTCTTTAGGGCCTGGTTTCTCAAGGAATTGAATTGATTTGGCCAGAAGAGGAGGCTGGAGCAGCACGTAATTACAGTCATTGATGAGTGATCAGGTTTTGCCCAGCGGAGGTGGCACATCTGTTCCCCCTTTCACCCTGTTCACTCATGATAAGAAAAATGACCTATAATTCAGCAAGATGCTAATTAAATACTAAGAAAAGCTCTCTGGTCATATAGATGGACTTTGAGATGATGGGAAATAGAAGGGTACTTCAAAAAGTTCGTGGAAAAATTCATATTGCCTTTTAATTCTATTTCTCCACGAACTTTTTGAAGTACCCTTGTATGTCTGAAGAGGATATTTTCTTCTGAAAATGCAGACCATATAGACATGGAAATGGACTAAATGGATTCTAGGAATCTTTCTGATCCTTGAGAAAAACTTTCATATTGGTGTTACTTTATATGCATCCTATCATTTCTTTGAGGGAAAAATAAGGCAGAACTCTAAATCTTTCAATGCCCAAACTCAAAGACCAATATTTAAGGTTTATACCCATTGTGAGTACGTTTGCCTGTAAGCAACCGAGCACGTGACTCCAATGATTTAACACGTGGGGGGTTTTCACTTGAAAAGGTCATTGGAGGCGAGTAGCTCAATGACTCCCAGTGACGGGGCAGAAGCCTTTGACTCATTCACCTTTACCCTTTCACCCCAATGCATTAGCTTAGGTTGCAAGATGGCCATCCCACCTCTTGGCATCAATCCACGTTTAAGGCTAGGAGAAGACGGAATGGCCAGGGGATAGGAAGGGCACAACTTTCCTACTTCATCAGGAAAGCAAAGCTCTCCCAGAATCTCCCTCAGTGGCTTCTGCTAAGGTCTCCCTGGCAGAGACTGCCAGCTGCTTGTCAACCTTCGTTCGCCCACTGTCCCCAGTAACAGAACCCAATTTTGTCTGGAGTATCACCATGCCCCACTATAAGACTGCATGTTCCAGCTTTCCCTGTAGCTAGGGGTTGTCAATATGTGGCATGGGAGTTGTAGGGTGTGGCTTTCAGAAAAGTTCCTGAGGAGCTGGCTGGAATGTTGCTTTTTGCCCCACCACCCCCTTTTGAATTTTTTTTTTTTTTTTGATGGCTAGATGGTATTGGGATCCAAACCTGTGACCTTGGTGTTATAAGGATGCATTCTAAGCAACTGAGCTAACCTGCCACCACCACCCCCCTTTTTATTCCTCCCTCCAGTCCCCCGAGTCCTGCCCATCATGTGGCATCCTGGCTGGGGTCCCGGCAGATTCCCTACAGTCCCATCTCAAAAAGAAATAGGAGAGGATAGTTGTGGGCCACACATTCCCAGCTGCTTACCCCAGGCTCACCACCCTGGGTTGGAGAGGCAGAGGCCAGAGGTGCTACACTGGGGGGGCTCCCTGGGAAGGCAGGTGCCAGGAGCCAAGAAGGAACATTCAGTCATCAACCTTCCTCAGCTTTTTCTCCTCTAAGCCACCTAACCACCTCTGGGAAGAAAATCAGTGTTTTTTCAGGACAGTCTTGTTCTCAGCACCGCCTCTTTGTGTCTCCTCCTGGGACCACAGTGGACAGTTTATATTTTACCCTCAAAGGAGTTTGAAATGAACCACAGCAAACCATTAATCACATTAACTTTAAAGCCACACTCTAAGGCACAAAATCCATTCCCTATTCTAGAGTCTATTCCCTGTTCTACCTGCTGTCCCAAACTGTGTCCAGCCATGTCTCGAGATAGACTTTCTGAAGTTCTGCAATGAGATCGGATGCAACATTATCACACTTTAATGATAAAATGCCAACAAAGGCATGTCTTACATATGAATATGACTTCCCTGCCACTGTCACATTCACAGGGCATACTTAAGGCTGATAGGTTAATTTCCCTTGCCCTTATAAGTGAAGAATCAAAGAAAATAAAATCCCCAAATCTGTTCTCCCTAACCTCTTACTCTGCTCAGACCCAGCTAGAGGGAACTCAGGCCAGGCTGGGCTGATGTCAGTCACCATGAGCTGAATTACTTCTAAGTTGAATCGTTCCTTCAAAGCCTGAGAAACTATGTTAGTTCTACATCAGTTCTTGGGTGTGCCTACTTATTTTAGAGGTCAAAAAGCGAGTAATAAGGGCCAACCCCATGGCACACTCGGGAGAGTGCAGCGCTGGGAGCACAGCGACGCTCCCGCCGCGGGTTCGGATCCTATATAGGGATGGCCGGTGTGCTCACTGGCTGAGCGCGATGCGGACAACAGCAAGCCAAGGGTTGCGATCCCCTTACCAGTCACACACACACACAAAAGCTAGTCAAAATAGTAACATCTAATAACTAACTATGTCCCAGACATTTTCCTAAGTATTGCACTATTTAACTTGTTAATCATAACCGTATTAACTCTTTATATGGTACTGTTATTCCCATTTTCAGATGAAAAAAACAAGAAGCATGGAAATTAAGAAATTTACCCAAGACGATTCACCTGGTTGAAGGAAGAGCCAAGATACAAATTCAGGCAGCTCAAAAATCCACTCTTTGTCCTCACATCTCTGAATTTAGAAACAAGCTAATCCCCAATTTTGAGAATTGTTAATCCAGGCAAAATCATTTTCTGAGAACCCCATTCTTAGTTTTGCCAAAGAGCAGGCAAAACCGCAATGGTTTCTAAAGAAAAGAAGGGAAGTGGAAGAAATAATTTTGGATTCAGGATTTTTTAGTAGATATCAGTTGTTTAGTGTCCAACCTCGTAAATGTGAATGCTGTTGGGAGAAATTACCCACCAGGTGGTTAATTTTGGCACCATGCATATACCACGAGTGGGGTTGGGGCAGGTAGCCCTCCTGGGTGTACAGTTCTCGCTCTCAGGGAGAGTCACATTTAAGGCATTGTGACATTTATGCAAAGTTGAGCCACTTGCCAGGGTAACCACCAAGTGACCAGGTCTTATCTGAGGTGCTTTTGTCACTATTCAGCCTACTCCTTACGTTTCATTTTGGTTTCTTGTTGGAAGCCCATGGTTCTGGACATAGTGCCGACCTGGGGGTGAGATCTGCCCCATGGCCTGGCCTCCACGTCTCTTTGGGATATCTTTCAGGGACATGTCACGTGGCTGCTGCCACTCTTCTCTCTATGGAGCTGTTTTAAACCCGTGGAACCCACCCGGGGTGGAACCGATTTTTCTCATCCCCCTACTTGTGTTTCTGCAGGAGAATCGCTCAGCAGCTGCTGCGAATGATTTCGAAGCTTGAGCCTAGTGAGGACCCACTTTTGTGCTGTGTGACCTCAATGTCTCAGCCTCTGGGTAGCATTTCCAGCTGCTGTGCCTTCTCTTGCAGGAGTGGGATACGGCTCTGCTGCTTGTCTTTTCCTTTTAGAGCTGACCCCCTCTGTTTGCAATGCACTAACTTTCTGCTTTTGTCCATCTCTCTCTCTCTCTCTCTAAGACTCACAGGCCCCTGTTAGCACAGGGAACAACTGAGTGCCCCTGAGATGACTATATCTCCTCGAAATTCATCCAGCTACCCTTCAAGTATTTAAAAAACTTTCAACCTCTGGCCAAGTTTCATATGTTCAAGACTGCCCACTCACCATTTGTTCCTTGGCCTGACAACAAATGGAAATTTGGGCAGTGGACCTAGCAATTTCCACTTAGGCTAGGCATCAGTAATATAAAGGTAAATTCCCCTTAGTGTCTTCAGTGTACAGAGACAGGACGTGCTCAGTTCCCTTGGGTTCAGGCTTCAGGACACCTTTCTGGGTTTCAAGCCACTCCCCGAGGTCTCAGGCCCCTCCTCTACGTCCTCCTAGAGGAGAGTTACTGTTGCTTGTTAGACCTATTTTCAGGACCAACACCAGGAAATTGAGATCACAAGGAGTGGACTTGTGCAAATCCAGTAGCTGAGCATGCTCAGTAAAAGGAATTTATACAGGCTCATATGACCCCAGGTGACAACAGAGCATGCTCAGTGGAAGGGAGTTTATTCTTTGAATGACCTTCCCCTAGAGATGCTAAGGAGCACAGAATATTCTTGAATATGTTCAGTGCATGTGATAGGATTTGACCGAGAACATGCCCTAAAAGGAGAGCAACTGAGCATGTGCAAGACTTTCTTGCACAACAGGGAACCACCCATTAGCTGAATATTCATTAGACAGCATGAATATGTATTAGATAGAGAAACTATAAAAGCTGAATCCCAGTAGGATGTGGGGCTGTTTCTCACTCTCCTGGAGCCAGCCCTCACTCTGCATGTGGAGTGTGTATTTCTTTCTTTTTGTATCAAACTCACAGCAAGCAGCTGCTCACTCTCTTGAGCCAGCCTGCACTCTACTAAACTTCAAGGGTGCATTTCTTACTTTTTTATTAAGCTTGGTGTGGGCCCTGCTCAGTCTCTGGAGCTAGGCCAGTCTCTGCAAAATCTGTATTTCTTATTCACTATATTAAACCTGTTCTCAGTTTCTACTGTGACTCTGCCCTTGAATTCTTTCCTGTGGTGGGGTCAAGAACCTGGTGAGTGGACGGGGTGGATGGAGGCTGTTTTGGGCCTTCCCAGACCCTTCCTCCAACATCAATACCTGGAAGGTAGCTGCCTTGAAACTGCAAAGCAATAATTATTTTTTCTGCCCACCAATGCCTAAAAGGCCTGTGTGTGGAAATGTTCTCTTTATACTGAAGTAGAATCCTTACGTCAGCTACAACTGTTCAGAAAAATCATGCCTTCTAGCTTCAGGTGAAGCTGTGGTAACCTGCACCCCATGCCACACAGTGTCTTTGCCGAGACGTTTGCATGTTCTCCAAAGCTCTAGAGCTTGCTGCTTTGTCTTTATAGAAACAACTGCTCACTGCAGGCAAAGCTGCCATAAGCTAATGTGGACCACCAAGGTGAAAATTCCCGTATGGCTATGCCTGAGGCCTAAAGCCACATCCCTTGGTTAGGACAGCTAAAAGTTAAGTAAGTGCGTCGTTGTCAGAAAGAGCCATGTGGCTCGGGGTAGCCTCTCTAGGCCTTTGGGGTCAAAGCTATGTGCTTACTGAAGTCCAGATTCCTGTGTCTTGGCCTAAACTAAACACTCATCATATATTTTTCAGTCTGGTTCTCAGATTTCTGGCCCAACACGGTGAATGTTGAACACAATATTTTTCCCCCATCCAAATACTGAGCAAATTGAGAAAAAAGAAAAGAAAAGGGTATATGAGAAACACGCATCAGTTTTTTAACTGATAAAGCAATTATTTAGAATACGGCATACATCTGTGGGCACATGGACTTCTAATAATGAGTTAGACCAACCCATCCAGTTGCAGTCTATGCTGGTTCACTGCAGTCCCCACCTATGAACTGGGAGGGACAGATCTCTACTACCATGTGGCAGGGAGTGGAGCAAATTCCTGCATCCTGCAGGCAGCCAGAACCCAAAGAAAAAATAAAGAGAAAGGGGCTGGCACACATGACCATTTTATATCCCAAATTCACCGATTAGATGAAGACACTTCCTTTTTGGGGAAGAAATATTACACTAAGGAAACCCCTTCCAATGGGAAGGAAACCTCAGGCTCAGAGAGGTTAGGTCACGTGTGCAAGATTGTAGCATTAAGTAGTATGCATGCAGCAACTTGAACCTGGGCTGGCTGCACACGTCCAAAGCCACTGTGCAGTGGTGCCTCTAGGGACTAGCTGAGCACCTCCTTGTATGTTCTGCTCTTACTGCATTATTACTGCAGTTTTTTTGTGGTTGTTCACAGCACAGCTGACTCCCCTGCCAGGCAGAGATCATGACTTTATCATCTTGGACTCTCTAGCTCTTGCTATAGTATGTGGCACATAGTTGGATTTCAGTACATGCTTGTTGAGTCCAACTGGACTGAGCTGTTGTCTTTAGAAGGAACTCATGATTGCTCCTGTTCTGATTAAAACAGCTACTTTTATTTTCATTGTGACTTTGTGGGTCATTAAATCTGGAAGAGTTGGCCCAGTTTTTTCTACTTGGGACCCCTCACATGGGTGTAGTCAGAAGTCAGCTATAGTCATTCGAGGGCTTGGCTGGGCTGGCCGTCCACGATGGTTGTCACAGGTGGTTGGCAGCTGATACTGGCTGTAGGACGCCTGGATGCTCAGCTGGAACTGTCAACTAAACTGCCTCTCTCCAGCCTGGTGTTCTCAGGCTGAAGTGTGACTTCATCCATGGTGGCTGCATTCCTTCAAGCGAGTGTCCCAAGAGAACCAGGCAGAAACTGCAGGGCTTTTTCTGACCTAGCCCTGGAAGTCACACAGACTTAGATGTGACTTCTCCTGCATTTTATTGGTACAAGTTAATTGCAAAGATCTGTCCAGATTCAAGGTGAGGAGAGATAGACCTTCCCTCTCAATGTCAAGAATGTCTCCCTTTGTGGCCAACTTTTGAGACTCCCACGCGACCTTTCCCATTCAATTTGTCTACCTCCTCTCTTGCCTCGCTCACGTATGAGTAATCCATAATTTATATCCTGTGCTCCATCCCTCTCTTAACTGATAAATTAACTACTTGTTGGCAAATTCAGTGAACACTGACAAATAAATATCATGTTTCTGTAAAGTAAAATATTTTTATTTTAAAGAGGGCTTTCAGAACTGAAATAGCTTGAATAGTTCTTGATTTTCAAGAATGATGCTTCATGAAGAATGTGTTTTTGAAAAGACAAGGCTTTCAGTGGTACTGAAATCACACACCATTCGTAACTAACTACACATGGATGGATCAAAATATGGGGGTTATGTCTTAAGTAAACAGATTTGTATAAAGTCAAGTCCTAGAATATCAATTGCAGTTCAGTCATTGCTAGGCTTAATTAAGGTGGAATTTATTGGTGATTTTAGTGCAGTGACTGCCAACCCAAGAAAGCAGTAATTATTACAAATAGTGCGTAAAATTCTAAAAAAAAAAGCCATGTCTAGTTTGACAAATATATGTCTTGTGGTCTTTCTCCTAAGACAAACTACAGGGCAGGGCTTAGTGACTGCCAACCCAAGAAAGCAGTAATTATTACAAATAGTGCATAAAATTCTAAAAAAAAAAAGCCACGTCTAGTTTGACAAATATATGTCTTGTGGTCTTTCTCCTAAGACAAACTACAGGGCAGGGCTGTGCTGACAGGATGTCATAAGGCTCCAGTTGTCAATGGTTCATCAGGACCAGGGGGGCCTAACCTTGGATCATAGTCAGCAAAAGAAGCAAATGCCATTTTGGAGAGTGGAAAAAGCAATTTATATTTCAATATAAAAAAAGGTGTCTGGCCGGCCCCGTGGCGCACTGGATAGTGCGC
>NW_007729130.1:38400-41087 GCF_000696425.1 Galeopterus variegatus
TTGGGGCAATGTATCAGACTAAGTATATATATATATATATATATATATATATATATATATACATATAAACGTGTATTTTAAATCTCCTGGAAGAAAACAAATAAAAGTATATAGAACATTTATTTGGGGGAAACATTTTTCATTAAAATATAATACATATGCAGAAAAGCACACAATTTCTGCAGACATATTATATTTCAATCAAAATGATTTATATTATAAATCATAAATTTTTGGCTCCAACACTTTTACTATTGGTATTTTGACTGTAGTACTGGGATTAAGCTACTAGTACCTTCAAAGTTTACCAATATTCTGACTTCTACAACTACAGGTTAGTTTTATCTGTTTTTGAACTTTATATAGAGAGAATGTTATAGAATGGGCCCCACTGGGTCTGGATTCTTGTGCATATGTTGTTAAGTGTAATGGCGATTTATTTGTTTTCAGTGCTGTGCAATATTGTAGTGAATTAATGCACTTGCCATCATTTATTCATACTACTATTGATAGGTGTTTGGATTGTTTTCAATTTAGGACAGTGATTTTCAACTGGGCATAATTTTGCTGCTCCCAGGGGACATTTGGCAACGTCTGGACACATTCTGGGTTACAACTGTGGGGTTGCTTCTGGAATCTAGTGAGTAGAGGCCAGGGATGCTGTTAATCATCCTACAAATCACAGAAAAGTCCCCTACAACAAAAAATTATCCAATTCAGTATGTCAATGGTGCTGAAGTTGAGCAACCCTAGTTTAGGGGTATTACAGTGATCTGACTGCAAACATTGTTGTATGTGATTTTTGGCAGATTATGTATGCATATTTCTCGGGTAAATACTTAGAAATGTAATTTCCAGTAATAGAACAGGCACACGTTCAGCTTTAGAATATATGACCAAACCAGTTTCTGAAGAGATTTTACCAATTTACATTCCTACCTAACCCGAAGATGAGAATTTCAGTGGCTCTGTATCCACACCAACATATAATTTCTTCAGTCTTTTCAATTTTGGCCATTCTGAGGTTATGTAGTCACATTTCTTTGTGCTTTTAATTTCCATTTCGATGCTGACTAATGAACATGATCACTTTTTCGTATGTTTACTGGCCATTTATATATCCTCTTTTATGAAGGGCCTATTGAAGCATTTGGCCCAGGGTTGTTTGATGTTTGCTTATTTGTTTATAGAATTTCTTTATACATTTGTGTATGCATCCAGACCCAGGGCTTCTCTCTCAATGCCACAATGTGTCCTCACACCTGCAACCTGGAAGTGCAGGGAGCTACCACCTTTTAGGGTAAAATTGTGAGTATTTTTAAGGAACAAGAATTGATGAATTAATTTTTCTCTTTTTATTCCACCCTGGACAAACATCCTGAAAGCATGGTATATGTTTTTTCAGCCGGTCCCATGGAATTGTGCAACCAGTGACCACATCAGAGGCCAACTCTATAATTTATCCTAAAACTCCAAAATCAAAATCTCCTTTCCAAGACTTCGCTGACAAATGGTCTGTTCTGGTTCAGAGTTTAGGATTCCACAAAACCATAGGTCATGTTTTTAAGCTGTTGATTGATCACTTGAGCAACAAAATTTTTGTCTCTTTGAGATGTGAAGAAATCCAACTATGTTCAAACTTTCTGAAAGAAAATAAGATCGATATTTGGAAGGCATGGATACTAGTGATTATTATGCCTCTCCGAAATGTTCCTGCCAGAAGCTCTCTTAAAATTATCTGCCCGCAGGACTCAGCTTGTCCTTTTGTTGAATTGCTCTAAATACCATATAGTATTTTTTTAACAAAGAGCCCAACCTTATTCACTTCTAACTTCCATGCATCAATAGATAACTTTGAATGTGTATTTGCTACATTTACAGCACGTGCTAAGCCCTCTGAGACTATACTAGTACATATATCAGCAAACCCTCACATGTGAAATAATAATTACTACTGTTAGCCCCATTTTGCAGATGAGAAGATTGTGCACAGCAATTTTGCAATTTATTCAAAATTATGCAGCTAGTATGCGCTGAAACAAAAATGCAAACCCACGTCTTTTTGGTTCAAAATCCTGTTTGATTAACTGCAGAATTCCACTACCTCTTTTTGATCAGAGTTCTCAATCCAAATATTATGTATTTGCTGCTGATGTCATGTGACATAGGTTCAAGTGCATGGAGATGGTTGCTGTGTTTTCCTTAAGGCTTCTTCTCAGTGTTTTCATAGTGAAGATGAGAAGGGGGTGAGGAGGAGGAGGAGGCAAAGGATAATAAAGATGAGGAAGATGACAGGAATCATGCAGTCTGACTTTCTTTATGAAATACAAAGTAGGGAAATCTCTGGGGGAGAGTGTCACCCACCTCTAGAAGAACAGATGGCTTAAACTTATTAAGAGGTAGGTAAACACGACTAGGAGACTGGAGCCTGCTCCTAAGCATACAGGGGACTAATAAAAGAAAACAAACATTTGGTAACCAGTGTTGAATGAGATAACGAGGAAAAAAAAAAAAACACAGCCATAGTAATCAGCTTCGAGCAAGCCAGGGTGAGCATAAAGGGAATCTTACCCATATAATAGTGGGTTAGCTTCCGATTTTCTCATCCTGAGAACATTTAATCTCAGTTTTGTTACTAGTGACTCACTGAAAGCAGAGATTAGAGTGAAAGAACCATGGGCTTTGGA
>NW_007729130.1:41349-53084 GCF_000696425.1 Galeopterus variegatus
GTTTTGTTACTAGTGACTCACTGAAAGCAGAGATTAGAGTGAAAGAACCATGGGCTTTGGAGCTGCATATACTTGGCTTTAAAATCAGACTTTGCCACTTAATAGCTGTATGTCTTTGGGACCATTGCTTGATCTCTGAGCCTCAATTTTCTTGTCTGTAAAAAATGAGATTGCTAAAAGCCTGCTTTTCAGGGATTTTTGTGAAAGTAGGTGTCTGTGATTGGTTACCTGGCAGAGATGATGAGCTGCAAACTACACGTCAGGGAAGGGGCTAATATCCAGAATATAAAAGGAACTCAAGCAACTCAGCAGAAAAAAAAACAAGTAATCCAATTTAAAAATGGGCAAAAGACCTGAATAGGCATTTCTCAAGAGAAGCCATACATTTGCCAGCAGGTGTATGAAAGATGTTCAGCATCACTAATCATCAGGGAAATGCAAATCAAAACCTCAATGAGATATCATCTCACTCCTGTTAGACTGACTATTGTCAAAAAGACAGAAAATAATGAATACTGATGAGGATGCAAAGAAAAGAGAGCTCTCACACTGTTGGTGGGAATGTAAATTAGTACAGCCATTATAGAAAACAGCATGGGGGCTCCTCAAAAACTAAAAACAGAACTACCATATGACCCAGCATATCCAAAGGAAATGAGATCAGCATATCAAAGAGACACCCACACTCCCATGTTCCTGGCAACACTATTCATAAGAGCCAACAGATATCAACCTGAATGCCCATCAGTGAATGAATGAATTTAGAAAAAACAAAAACAAAACTGTGTACATACACACAATGGAATGTTATAAAGATATAAAAATAGCTATAAAAACCAAACTCTTGTCTTTACAGCAACGTGGATGGAACTGAACAGGCACAGAAATGGAAAAACTACATGACCTCAAAAATATGTAGAATATAAAAAAAACGAAGTGTTGCAAGTACAGAGTAGGATCGCAGTTACCAGAGGCTGGGAAGGAAAGTGCTGGGGGAGGGGAAGAGTTCGGTCAACAGGTACAAAGTTACAGGTAGACAGGAAGACTAAGTTCTGGTGCTATAGGGTGACTGTAGCTAATAATATTGTACCGTATACTTCTAAAATAGCTAGAAAAGAGGATCTCGAATGTAATCAACACAAATAAATAATGAATGTTTAGGTGATGAATACGCTATCTACCCTGAGTGGATCATTCTACAATATATATATGTATTGAAACAACACATAAATATGTACAACTAAAAATAAATAAATTATTTTTAGAAAGTTTTATTGGGCTATTCTCAGGATTGGCACTTGTAGGGAAGGGAAGGAAGCAAGACTGGGTTGAGCAAGAAGCCGACCTTCCATGCGGTTGCAAGAGGCTTCAGCTATTCCCATGGGAGCTCTGGAGCTGGGATGATCCTTCAGAGTTGTCCTGCCTAACAGAAGAGTACCCTTCCCTCATGGGCCACACATTGGAAGGCGATCAGTGTCCAGGGAGGATTGTGACTTTGGACTAGATGATTCTCTTTAGCTTAAGCAGACTCCCTGAGAGCAGATTTTCCAAGGGTTGTAGGAATGAGTACTCCAGTTGGGTAAAGGGATCAGGGCGGTGCCTCACAGAGTCCTCTAGAGCAGGTACAGCCCCAATCCCATGCTTCAGTCGATACCTCCTCACCTTAACTCCTACTCATAGAGTCTCATTGCGCTTTCCTTAAGGCTCTGTGCAGGCTTCAAGCTGTCACCATTGGGGTCCACCCTAGATTTCGTCTGTCGTCCTGGTTCCAGTCCCAGCTTCCTCTCCTGCTATCCTTTCAGGCAAGGTTCAGACATTCAATTCAGAGACTGTCTTTGAGAGATTCCTGAGAGCTACCAGCTTTACAAGCCCAGGTTCTGGAGCTGTTTACCTTGGGTGTCTTTGTACATTTTTTCTCATCTCTGCTTTCGTCCAGATACTGGAGATTAATCTCCAAATGTCCGTCTGGCTCAAGTTGAACAATACAAAAAAACACTGCCAATAGCCAGACAGATTGGGCAGGAGGAACAGAACAAGCCCCACCAAAAGCACTAGTATGGAGGTCAGGTCTTTTCTCATGATAGGGCAGGAAGAATGAGGGACCTGGCTGGGAATAACTAGCTAGCTGCCACATGGCACTTCACACACAGCCCTGAGGATGATGGAGTCTTATTTTGTATATTATGCATCATTGCAGGCTTTGATTGACAGCAGCTAATATTTAATGAGCCCTAGACATGAGTCACGTGCTGGGTTAAGTGCTCCATGTAAATGACCTCATTTCAATCTCACTGCAACTCTATGAGGTTCCCAATTTTGTAACTGAGGAAGCAGGCTTAGAAATGATTTACTTGTCAAGGGTCAATGTGCTTTGTATCTGGGTAGCCTGACTCTTAACTTCTGTGCGTGAATTTTGGCTAAGGCATTGGGAGAGGTGCAGTATCCATACCTGCTCCTTAGATCTATGAATGACCCCCTTGTGTCAAGGAGGAGCCATGTGGTGGATAAGGTATTCAACAGTTTTCCCCACCCTTGCTAAAATTTAGGTCCACCTAAAACCTCAGAATGTGACCTTATTTGGAAATAAGATCTTTGCTGATATAATTAGTTAAGGCCTCAGGATGAAATCATTTTGAATTTACATTGAGCTCCAAATCCAATGACTGGTGTCCTTAGAAGATGAGAGGAGGACACAGACAGACACACAAAAGGGAAGGCCATGTGGACACAGAGATAGAGATGGCAGTAATGTGGCCTAGCAATGCCTGGGGCTGCCAGAGGCAGGGAAGAGTCTTCCCTAAGGTCTCAGAGAAAGTGTGGACCTGCTGACTCTTTGATTTCAGCCTTCTGTGCTGCAGAACCATGCGGGAATAAATTTCTGTGGTCGTAAGCCACCAAAATTTGTGGTAATTTGTTATGGCAGCCTTTGGAACTAAATATACGGTGTAATACAAACAGCTATAGCCATTACAGAAAACAGTATGGAGGTTCCTCAAACAATTACAGAGAGGACTGCCATGTGATCCAGCTATCCCACTACTGGGTATATAACCAAAAGAATGGAAACCATCATGTCAAAGGGACACCTGCACTCCCGTGTTTATTGCTACTCTATTTACAAACAGCCAACTACAGAGAGGACTGCCATGTGATCCAGCTATCCCACTACTGGGTATATACCCAAAGGAATGGAAATCATCATGTCAAAGGGACACCTGCACTCCCGTGTTTATTGCTACTCTATTTACAAACAGCCAAGTTATGGAACTAACCTAAATATCCATCGACAGATGACTGGATAAGGAAAATGTGGTGTATATACACCATGGAATACTACTCAGCTATAAAAAAGAATGAAATTCTGCCATTCACAGCAATGTGGATGAGCCTGGAGAAAATTAAGTGAAATAAGTCAGACACAGAAAGAGAAATATCACATACTTTCATTCATAAGTGGGAGCTAAGAAAGAAAACCACAATAAAACTTTGAACTTTCAGAAGGAGAGAACAGACCTGTAGTTACTAGTGCTGGGAAAAGGGTGCGGGGGAGGATTGGGAGTAATGGGGTATGGGACACAGAGAATAATTGTGATTTTAATGATGAACATGCTGATAATATTGATTTGATCATCACATACTGTGCACAGATGCTGAGAGTCAACTCTATAGCCCATAACAATGTATAATCAATTATGTTCCAATTCAAAAAATAAAAATATAAAAAATAATACATGAGAAATAATTAGTTCAATGCATGGATCAAGGCAACATTAAATAAATAGAAACAATTTTAAGAAAAAGAAACAGATAAACTGGGAGCCATTGGTCTTTTTGTTTTCTGGGCAAATTTCTTCTATAAGATGAGGGGGTTGGTCTACCTAATCCATAGGATCTATTCGTCTTTGTTGGGGTAGGATCCTATGTCCTGCCTCGCCCAACACAGTCTCAGTGCCAGCTAAGAGGTCCAGCACCCAGGCATGGCTCCTCAGCTGCTGTGACCTGCCTTTTAAGGGACCTTTCTCTCACAAACCTCTTCAATAAAATGCAATCTTAAAATGATGTCAATTTTGAAAATACCCCTCATGTGCTCCGGCCACCTCCTGAACCAGGCACTCACAGCACAAATGACAGCATCAAAGGTTAATGCAAGCATTTTATTTTGCCTGAATCTGTCACTTTTCAATGGGCTATTCAATAATGTCTAGGCCCTTGAGAGAACTTGACTGTCAGAAATAGACAATCACGTTAATAACCCGAAAAAAGCTAAGGCTATGAAATGCAGCACTTTTTACAGCATAGACGATGCCCATGGGATTAGTGATTTTTAAGCTTTCACAGGGCTGTGATCAACGCCCCCTTATCATGGAAATAGAAATATGAAAACAACATAAAAGGAGATTTTTATCCCTAAAACACTTTGCGCCTCAGTGATCCCATGGGTCATACTCCCTCCCCTTAAAGACCCTTTTCAGACGCCCATGGCTGAATACTAAAGGCAACAGCCAATTGACTAAAGGGAGGTTAATGAACCTGCCCTGCCAAGGTCACCCGCCGATAAGTAAAGGAGCTGGATTCCACCTTCGTGCAGTCTGACTTCAGAGTGTGTGCTCTGGATCCTGCCTGCTTCCACTGTTTCTCCATCTGGAGAGTGGGTTTGACAGATAAGAGCAAGCGTGAAAAATAGGAGACCAGTGAAGAGATGGTTGCAACTGCTTTGTTGTAACTGTGAAAGCCAAGAAACAACGCCCATTTGAGTTAAGAGGAGAAAGGCTGGAGAGGGAGCGGTTGCAATATTAAGGAGGTAGGAGAGAGCTATGGGAATTGATCCGATGTAGGGATACAGGAGACAGAGGGCTCCTGTCAACAGATTGTCAACAAGGCTGGCAGTCTCGGTGTCCTGGGGAGGACCAGGCTCTGGCAATTTCCATTGTCCCCAGCATGGTGGGAGCCACTGCAGTTCTGGCTGGGATGGATCCAGGGGCTCTGGCTTCTCCCACCACTTCTGGAGGCAGGTGAGGTCTGGGAGTTTGGCTATCCCAACAGCTTCCAGTAACCCAGAAATGCAGGGGAGTAAACATTCCCCGTGGTGCAATTGACTCACAAGAGACAAGAGATGGGAAGAGCCAGCAGATACATGAAGCCTTCTTCCGAAGCTCGGTCATTCTAGCGTCCTGTCTGGAGAACCCACGTGAGTGAGCAAGAAAGCGGCCGCACACAACCTTGTATTCATTTTCTCTCTTTTTCTTGATTCCTAGATTGTGCCTCCTATGCACAGAAAGCATTGATCTGTGGCCTCTGCCTTGGACTCTGTTTTCCAGGGAGCTTGGGTGATGACAGCGGTACAAGGAGCAGCTGTACAAAGCATATTCTCAGCACCAGATTTTGGCAATAGTTTTCCCACCCATCTATAGGCAATAATCAGGCTCAGTGGGATGGCTCAACCCCTCTGGCATGTAGAACATGTCGAACACCAAAGCATCACCCACATTTAATTGGGGAAGGCACAGATGGAAGGGAAGGAGATGAGAGAGAGATGGGGTGGGGGCCACACCAGACTGGTATAAGGGCAAGAGCTGTGGTATGAAGTGAGTGTTTTTGACAGCATTGAAGTTCCTGCAAAAATTTAAGAACAGTAAGTCCAGAGCAGTGAATTGCCCGTTTAAGGAATACTGTGAAATTAGGGACCCTTTGTGACAGATTTAAAGGGCATGCTCTGCTGAAATGTCAGGGCTAGGATGTGCTTGTAAGTGTGGCTGAGTCGCAAAGCAGGCTGATCACAGCTTCTACAAGTTTCCCACGTCAAAGTCAGGACCTTGATAGGAAAATAGTAGATCTTGAGACCTGGCACGGAGACCTTCAGGAGGACTAGGCTAAATCTTATACCTATAAATGCCACCAGTCCTTCTGGCGGGCAAAGTAGCCTTCTTCCCCTTGCCAGAGGAAAACAGATTTTCTTTGCCTGGAAACTGTACAAAACCTCATGTGAAAGAGGTCCCTGGCAGTATAGGGTTAGGTCCCAAGTTCCACCCTCTTGACTCCTCACTAACTTCAGGCCAATCAGTGGGGTCAGACCCCAGCATGGCTGGAGCCGGGAAGTACAACCTCCGTTCCAGGGGAAAAGCCAAAACACTCCAAAGGAACGACAGGGCATGACTCATAGGTACCAGCAGGAAACGGAAGAACGTGTGTGAGAGGGGATATTTAGGGAGCTAGTCTTTGGTAGTGAGCAAACCAGAGCGGGAGGAATAGGGATGATTTATTGACGTGGGAACAACTCACCCATGACTTCCTGGGATTTAATATTTTGCCCCGGAAAGACACATGTGTGCCAAAGTGTGGGCTGTAAATCTGGTGAAGGTTCACAGGTCTGGTGTATTGGTGAAGTTTTTAAGCAAAAACACCTGCCCAAATCTAGTTCTTATATTTCACTGGGATAACTCCTTGAAGCCTAGACGTGACAATGGCCTAGAAGAAATAAAACAGAGATTCCAGAGTCTCCTTGGCCCAAGATTGAGGAAGGGGTCAGAGACCCAGACATGAAGAGTGTTAGGATGGACTTGTATGTAAAAGCTCAAACCCACCACTTGGCAATGTGTCCCAGGCCATGTTACCAGGGCAACCAAGAATGCAGGGGTGAAGGAGGGGGGACCAAAATCTGGGAAAACCCTTGGGATTGCTTTCTTCTGCAGGCCAGAGCTGACACTGAAAGAGGCTGCCATGGGACTGGCTTCCCTTATATCCGTGGGTAAGATGGGGTTCTGGAAAGGCAGAGGCCAGGGGTAAGCGCTCAACTCTCAGGAGCAGAGGAAACATATGCATTAGTTATGTATTGTTAAATGCATTTACTAATTCTAATGATTTGCAGATTCCTTTGTGTTTTTGACATATATAACCATGCTGTCTGTGCAAAACAAGAGCATATATCTTCCTTTCTAGGCCTTACAGAGTATTTTTTTTCTTTTGTTGCCTTGTTGCTTTAGCTTGGACCTTTCTTCTTTTTTGTGTGTGTCTTTTTTGAGAAGGGCCGCACCGTGCTCAGCCAGTGAGCGCTGTGAGCGCACCGGTCATCCCCATATAGGATCCAAACCCACGGTGGGAGTGTTGCTGCGCTCCCAGCGCCGCACTCTCCCGAGTGCACCATGGGCTCGGCCCTAGCTTGGACCTTTCTAACAATGCTAATATCTTTGCCTCATTCCTGATCTCAGTGGAGAATATTTCACTATTCCATAATTAAATGTGACGTTTGCTATAGATTTTTTTTTTTTTTTTTTTTTTTTTTTTAGATTTTTTTTTTTGGGGTAACGGGGTTCCCTTTTTTTATTTTTTTCCGGGTTTTTTTTTTTTTTTTTTTTTAGATTTTTTTTTTTGGGGTAACGGGGTTCCCTTTTTTTATTTTTTTCCGGGTTTTTTTTTTTTTTTTTTTTTAGATTTTTTTTTTTGGGGTAACGGGGTTCCCTTTTTTTATTTTTTTCCGGGTTTTTTTTTTTTTTTTTTTTTTTTTTGTAGATATCTCTCTTTGGGTTAACGGAGTTCCCTTCTTCTAGTTTGCTCAGAGTTTTTATTATTATTATTATTATTATTACTATTACCATCATTATTATTACTCATGGGCATTGACTTTTTAAGTATTTTTCTGAATTTATCCAAATTATAATTTAATTTTTCTTCTTTCTAGCGCTCTTCACTTGTTCCTTCATTTCCATCTTTTCTAACAACAAATTCTTTAATTTATTCCTGAAAATGTCTTTATTTTAAAAATTTTTAATAGGTATTTTCACCAATTATTGAATTCTCCTTCAGCACCTTAAAAATATCATTCTACTATCTCCTGGTTTCCAATTTTTCTGTTGAGAATTTGGTTTCCATTTTAAAGTAAAATGTCTTTTTCTCTTGCTGATTTTAAGCTGATTTTTCTCTTCTATCTTTGGTATTGAAAGGCGTTACTATTATCACATGCATATGTCTTTGATTTCTTTCGCTTCTGGTTCACAGGGCTGCTTCTTTATCATTAACTCTTTTCTCTGAGAACTTCTAGTTACATTTTTTCCAAGGCAGGTCTGCTGGTGAGAAATTTCCTCAATTATTGTTTGTAGTGGATTGAATTATGTCCCCCCAAAACTCATTGAAGCTTGAATTGTATCTCCCAGTTTTTATGTATTAGAAACTTAGCCCCCACTGTGACTGTTAAGAGGGTGAGAAATCCTTTTAGGGTAATTGAAAGGTGTGTCCTTACAGAGGTGATTAGATTGCAGGACTGTGCAGTATTGAATGGACTAAAAATGATGATCAGGGGCGTGGTTCTGAGGGCTTTATAAGAAGAGGAGAGTCTGTCTCTCTCTCTCTCTCTCTCTCTTGCTCTCTCTGCTTCCACCATCTTGCAATGTGAGACCCTTGGGTCACTGTTGCCACCACCAGATGGACTTCGGACTTCCCAGCCTTAGAAACTGTAAGCAATAAGTTTCATTTTTCTTTCTCATTACCCACTTCTGTGTATTTTGTTATAAGCAACACAAAACAGACTAATACATTGTTTGTCTGAGAAAGTCTTTATTTCTTCATTTTTTTTTTTCCTTTTTTTTGTCTTTTTTCATGACCAGTAACGGGATCGCAACCCTCAGTGTCGTGCCCGTATCGCAACTGGCAACGGGATCGCAACCTTCGGTGTCGTGTCCGCACCGCACTCAGCCAGTGAGCGGACCAGTCTCTATATGGGATCCGAACCCTCAGCGGGAGGGCTGCCACACTCCCAAGCGCCACACTCTACCGAGTGCGCCACCGGGCCAGCCCTATTTCTTCATTTTTTATGGAATATTTTGCTGGGTATAGAATTCTAGGTTGGCGGTTGATCTGTGAGTTAATGTCTTTGATCAGTTTGGGGAATTACCCATACATTTTTTCTCTAAATATTTCTCCTATTCCTTCCCTTCTTTTATCTGTACATTAGAACTCTTTATTCTACCCCACAAATACCTTCCATCCTTTTCTGTATTTGCTATTCATTTTCAATCTCAGAGCTTCCATTTGATTATTTTCTGTTGATATATCTTCCAGTTCACTAATCTTATCTTCTGCTGTGTCAAAACTGCTGTTAACATACCCATTTAGATCCTTAATTTCAGTTTTTATATTTTTCTCTTATTTAAATTTTTAAATAAATTACAATTCTCTGGTGAAGTTCTCCATCTCTTATTTAATTTTTTCCATGTTTGCCTCTGTGTTTTTGCACTTGCTAATCACAGTTACTTTAAAATCCTTGTTTGCTAACTTACTGTCTTGATCACCTCTGTTTAGGTTTATTGTCTTTTCAACTTCCTCATGGCTTACAATCACATTCCTGTCTCCTGGCATGCCTAGTCATTTTTTTTTTAATTTAAAAATATTTATTGTATGCAAAAATATTATAGAGCAATATTTCTCCACAGAGGCTTTCCCTTTTCTCTGTTGGGCATATAGAGAAAGGATTGTAATTTTACTCCAGTCAGAGGTTGTGCTGAGTCAAAGCTATGTTTTATCTTTTGAAAGGCTCTCTGCCTATGTCTGGTTCATCCCAAATCCTAGGATGTAGATATTTTAGTGCTTTCTTCTGACAGCCGGGTACGTCCACAGGAGGCCTTTGCCCTGGCAAATCCTGAGCTGTACTTCTTATATCAACATTGCTATGAAATGGCAGAAAGCAGTGCTCTGCATCTCACAGGACTTCTGCTAGGCTCGTACCCTCCCAAGTCATCCAGCTTCAGAAACAGGCAAAGTCCTAGTGGGCAGATTGCCTCTCCACCAGGCTCAGTCCTCCACCCTTCTCTTCCCACTGGAATGTCACCTCTTCAAGTTCCCAATTTTGTCTCTCTAGTCCTATGAGACCTTCATAGTCTCTTCTGGTTTCTGCCCTCTTGCTGTAGCCCTCTGTCTGGGAAAAGCCCACATTCTTAGTCTCTTAGCTTGCAGCTAGAATTGATAATGCTGTCAGTTACAAAGTAGCTGCGAAGCATCATCTTACCCTTCTGCAATTTTTCACTCTCCAGAATCCTGGTTTCTTTAATTCTTGCTTCTTTGGCAACTGTCTGATGCTATTTAACAAATATTTTTAAATGTTTTATTGGCTTTTTCTAGTCATCTTCATGGGGACTATAGGCCTGCTGCAATAGATCTTGCAACAGAAATCCGAGTTAACATTATTTCAAGTGAAAAATGTCTATCCAGGATGTCTTCAAGAAGGCTTTTGCTTTTTCTAAGGCTCTAGACAGCATGAAAATTTTTTAACTTGAGCATGAATGTTCAAGTAGTTGACTTAAAAAGAAAGTGATCCCAGATTCTGGGTCCAAGGAAAACTGTGATGAGTGAAAAGAGAAGAAATAAGTAAAGCATGAAATAGACAATAACATATTTAAAATTTCTGTAACACGGGCCGGCTCCGTGGCGCACTCGGGAGAGTGCGGCGCTGGGAGTGCAGCAGTGCTCCCACCGTGGGTTCGGATCCTATATAGGGATGACCTGTGTGCTCACAGCGCTCACTGGCTGAGTGCGGTGAGGCCGGTCTCAAAAATGGGCAAAAAAAAAAATTCTGTAACACTAAATGAATGTTATGATACTACAGAACCTATAATACTCTTATTTTTTCTTTGCTTGTGTTATGAAATACCCTTGAAAATTACAATAATTGTTGTTTGAATATATAGAACCGCTTTGTACTTGATCAGGACGGGGGGTGGGTACTGGAAGATAATGAAAAGGATCAGGCAGTAAATCCTAATGACCTGATCTTAATGAGTCCTTTGAGACTTGGGGGTAGCAATAGAATGTTACTTCTGAGAGGTGGCAAGAATCCACCTGGAGAAGCCTTCCGTTAGAGAGCTTGCTAAGGTTTTCTGGGGTGTTTATCTTACATGGTAAACAATGCAAAAGAAAAAAAAAAAACCCAAACTCGGTAATGATGAAATTTCTAGTACTCTGTAGCCCTTCAACTTTAAGTGTGTGTAAAGCCAGCTCTCTCTACTCAGTGGTCATGAAAATTTGTGTTTGTGGTTACAGACGGGTGGGGGATAGATACGATTTGATGCCATGCATAGCATGCAATTTTACTCCCCTTAGGTAGAAATAAGTGAGTTTATTATCTCTTGTTCCTTTCCATGCCTCTTCTCCCTACTTAACCAAGGGAAATATTTTTGCCTGGTTGCTTTCACCAAGAAAAAGTATAGTTTTCTAAATGATTGAAATAGCCTTTGGCTTGAGGTTAGGGACTGATTATAATACTATTGCCTTGAGAAAAAGAATTTCCAGCTTTTAAACTATTGAAGTCTGCAATTAATGAGAAAGCTACTGGAGATCAAAGAAGAACTCAGCACGACTGAGGGCCATTTGTGGGTTTTAAACTTTTTCTTTGTTGCTGATTGTCTAAAGCTTAGAAGTTGCTTAGAAGCAATCCCCATATATAGAATTCATTATCAGCAGTTATGCAGTATTTCAGATCCATAATTTCTACTGGTTTTGTCAATGATTTTGTAATAATTAGTTTCTGAGAAACTTGAACAAAAAATGTGAGACAACCTCATTCCAACTCCAAAGAAAATACCTCAACATTCTCATCTTGTGAAAGCAGGTTAGTGAAATTATCTTCCTACAACCAGACAATAGGATACATATTCTAAAATTTTTCTAAGCTCTATGTACCTTATTTAGAATGGGGTTTGAAGTAATTTCCTTCCAATCAGTTAGTCATCAATAAATTTTTTTTAAAAAAA
>NW_007729130.1:53094-59845 GCF_000696425.1 Galeopterus variegatus
GGTTGGTAGAAAGGCTGGAAATGAGAGCACTGTCTCTGGAGTTTTCTACCCCATCACATGGCCTGTAACACCAGTCCTTGGGTGACTGCATAAGTCCTACCTCTTATTCTAACTGCTTGTTTATTCCTTATTTTATGTTAGCTTCTTGGAATAATTTTGGCGTATGCTGTGGATGACTTAAAGTGAAAACACCTATTTTATTCTGAAGAATTCCTGAAAGCAATGCTTTCTTATGTAATTTTTTTTAATAAATAATTCACTCTCATACTCACAGTTTACAATAAAAAGTGTAGAGAACACTATACCGTGGAAATACTCTATACCACCCGTCCCTCACTCAGCTATCCAATTCACCTCCCCATGGGCTACCTGTATTATTAGGTTCTTGTGTAGCACTGCAAATATATTTTATGAATGTGCAAGAAAATACATTATATATATATATATTTTTTTATCCCCTTTTTTAGTAGCAGCTTTCACCGTGATAATAAACAACTCCAAAATGTCAATAGCTTATACCAAAGAACTTTTGCTCATGGGTGTGTGGGTCGACTGTGGCTCTGCTGGGTCCGTGTGGAATTTGGTTGGGTTTGAGTCAGGTCTGCTCCATGAGTCAGGTCTGATCCCTCTCTGGGATCCAGGCTGAGGGAGTGGCAGCTACCTGGGCATGCTGTTCTTATGACAGATGGCAGGAGCAACAGAGGGCCTAGCAAAAACATATGCTTCTTCTAAATCCTTCTTTGCAACTGGCAAATGCTCATTTCCACTCATAGGCCATTGGTTAGAGCAAGTTGCATGGTCCAGTCAAGATTCAGAGGAGTGGAGAAGCAAATTTCTCCCACAGGGTGGTAGGGGAGTGAATTTGATGGCTAATGATGCTGGTTATTAACTTCGTGGGTGCTTATAAACTATATACACTGTATTTTTACTTAACATGTCTTGAGATATTTGCATGTTAGTACATAAACACTTTTTTTCATACAGTATTTCATTTTATAGATATCTAATAAATGTAATGTAATTAACCAGTTCTCTATTGACGGACACTTTGGCTATTTCGAGCACTTTGCTGTGACAAACATTACTGCAATCAGTCATCTCACACATACATCATTTTGCATACATTCAAATTCTATCTGGCAAGATAAATTTCTTGAAATTAAATGATTGGGCCCAAAGGCAGGTATCTGTTTTTGGTAAATATTGCAAATTTTCTCTTCATAGACATTGTATCCACACACATCCCTACCAGCAGCATGTGAAAGACCCTGTTTTACCACATTTTTGCCAACTCACTGTTACCAAACTTTTGAATCTCTCAATCTGGTGGACAATTGTTTTGTTTTTAGTAAAAGCTATGTTGGGAAATAATTCAATTTCCATAAAATTCACCCTTTTAAAGTATACAGTTCAGTAGGTTTTAATATATTCACAGAGTCGTGCAACCATCACCACAATGTAATGTCAGAACATTTTCATCACCCCCAAAAGAAACCCTGTACCCATGTTAGTCACTCCCTTTTCCCTGGCCCATGGCTGCCACTAATCTACTTTCTGTCTCTATGCATTAGCCTATTCTGGACATTTCGTATATGAGTAAATGGAATCATACAATATATACCCTCTCGTGACTGGATTTCTTTCACTTTGCATGCTGCTTTCAAGGTTCATCCACAACTAAAACTTGTTGTGGTGTGTATCAGTGCTGAATTCCTTTTTATTACTGAATAACTTCTCGTTATATGAATATACCACATTTTGCTTATCCATTCATCAGTTGATGAACATCTGGGTTGTTTTCACTGTATGGCTATTGTAAATAATGCTTCTACGAACATTTGTAAACAAGTTTTTGCATGGACAGGTGCTTTTATTTCTCCTGAGTAGACACCCAGGAGTGGGATTGCAAGGACACTTGATAATTCTACATTTAACACTTCAAAGAACTGTTAGACTGTTTTCCAAAGTGGAAGCACAATCTTACAATCCCTCAGCAACATATGAAGTTTCTGATTTCTCCACCTCCTCACCAGCACTTGTTACCATCTGTCCAGGCATCCTAGTAGATGTGAAGTTGTATCTCATTGTGGTTTTAATTTGTATTTTCCTATTAATTTTGAGCATCTTTCCATGATTGTCCATTAATACATCATCTTTGGCAAAAATCTTTTCCCCACTTTTTAATTGTCTTTTTATCATTTAATTGTAAAAGTTGTTTATAGATCCTGGATACTGATGGATCTTGGACGTGACTGGCGCCATCTTGGACATGACCGGTGCCATCTTGGATGTGACTGGTGCCATTTTACACACACTGAGCCCACAATGGCCGCCAGCCTTTCCCTTATGAGAAACCTCGTGGTTTCTGAGAAATAGAAACTCCTCTACTTCCGCCTGGGTGCAAAGCCTAATATATCCATTTTTCTCTTTTGTTGCTTACGTTCTTGGTGTTATTCTAAGAAACTATTGCCTGATCCAAGATTGAAAAGGTTTACTCTTTTTTTTTTTTTTTTTTTTTGTCTTTTTATTCCGTGACCGGTAAGGGGATCGCAACCGGTAAGGGGATCGCAACCCTTGGTGTGGTGTCACCCACACCGCGGCTCAGCCAGTGAGCGCACCGGCCATTCCTATATAGGATCCGAACCCGCGTCGGGAGCGTCTGCTGCACTCCCAGCACCGCACTCTCCTGAGTGTGCCATGGGCTCGGCCCGAAAAGATTTACTCTTAAGTTTTTTCTTAGAGTTTTAGAGTTTTAGCTCTCACCTTTAGGTCTAAGATCTATTTGAGTTTCTTTTCATAAATGGTGTGAGGTAGGGATCCAGTGTCATTCTTTTGCATGTGGATTCGAATCTCAATTCTAATTCCTTCATCTGCGCGTCTGTGCTGCCAGTACCCCACCATTGTCTTGCTTTCTGTAGCTTGGTAGTTAATTTGAAATAGGGAAGTGTGAATCCTCCAACTTTGTTACCCTTTTGCAAGATAATTTTAGGTATTCTGGGCCCCTTGAATTCCCATGTGACTTTTAGGATCAGCTTATTGATTTCTCCAGAAAAGGCATGTAGGATTTTTATAGGGATTGCAATGAATCCATAGGTAGTGTGGTTTTACATTGCATTTATCTTACGAATTAGGTAGAACATATTGTTCATATTCTTAAAGCCATTCGTATTTCTTTTTCTGAACTGAGAACTCACGTCCTTGCTGCTTTTCCTATTGGGTATCAGTTCCATCTTTGTTCTTATACCACTCAAACTATGCTTGTAAACAAGACAAAAGGGGTGGGTATATTTCATAGTTACATTGAGATATAAAGTCATATACACTTTTTTCCATGATCTCCTCAAAAGAATTGCTATTGCACTGCAATTGCAGTACAGGATGTTTCTGGTTAAAACAACAAGACCCACACTTAAATTAAAAAGAAAGAAAAAAACCCCACAAAACTATTTTCCCCCTTTCCTCAGAAGACAAAATGTTCTTTATTAAAATGCCCACGAATTGAAAAATGTTCCAAAATAAGTTTCATCCATATAGCCAGACAACTCATCCTTGGAGGAAAATCATCTCACGAGATACATACATTTATTCTTAATGGGTATTTTTCTATCAGTTTTCTTCCCTTCAGTGGTTTTATGTCTTTGTTTTCCGGGGAGAGAACTTGTAGAATGCTCATCTTCCCTCTGTTTGAAGGAATTTCCCCTAGTTTTGTGTATGTTATTTCTCTCTTCTTCGCTTACCTAATATGAGCTTACAATTATTTTGCTTCTCCTGTATTTTTTCAGTTTTCTAACTATAATTTATAGATCTTAAGTTTAGCACAGTTGTGCTCCTTGGAATAAAACAGGTTAGGTATATAGCTACGTCTTGATTAGAGGAACAAATAGCTCCCTCATGTGTCAAGGCCAGAAAATCAGGTGTCACCAAGAGGACACACAGTGTTGGAGGGTAGGGGGCATCACTGTCCCTCCTGATCACGGGTCAGTGGTGACTTGGCTGTTCTTTCAGCTATGCTAGGAATGAGAAGATAAGTACAGGCCTTTGAGGGTTTTTGTTTCCCATATAAAGACCTCTTATGCTACTCACCTGGAATGCTCAAATGTGCATTTTCATTCATTCCAAACTGTTCTCAATGCCAGTGGGCATTAATCAATTCTATATCACTAAAGGGCTCTGTAGATTTCTAAATGGCTCTGACTGTCCTTGATAGTGCATTAGAGAGATGAATAAGGCAGTGACATTACAACATAATTAAATTCAACTCCTGAGCAAGGTAAGAAGAGCATGCTTTTTAAGCAAGTTTTGTCTGGGAGCCTGCTGGGGTTTGTTCACATCTGCTGCTGGAGCAGCTAATGTTCTCCCTCTGTCCAGTCTCTCTCACCTCTGTCAGGTAAGTTGTCCTGGATAGTGTCCCATCAATATTTTTGGTGACAGACACAGTCTTGCTAACTATAGACCTAGGGACTCCCCAGTGATATGGCATAAAAGAAAAATAAGAATACATGACGGAGTTTGAATGTGGTTAAGCGTGGCATTTCATCACTGGAGAATGTGAATGGAATTTTGCTTGTATTTATTTAAAGTCTTTCTCCTAAGGAGGCCAAAGAGCTTTATAAATGCTGCTGTGAACCCTCTCCCCATGGCTCAGAAGTGGCACCAAATTTAGAAAAGCCTTTTAATGGCATTCGTATTAGCAGAGAGGACTGATACGTGTCATTTCTGGTTAACCATGTTCTCCAGGCCTTTTCAGTTGAGTTGTTTCAGAGGATAAGATTTACTTCAGGTAAGGCTAAAGCTATTTTATGAAGAAATTGAGAGAAAAAAAGGAACTAACCTCCCCACTGCCCCTCTCATGTGCACCATGCTAGATGATCAAGAGGTCTTAGCATACTTGATCCTGTGACAGTCCTATGCGGTAGGTTTTTTATCACCACCTATTTCAAAAGAGGAAACTGAGGCTCAGTGAATAGGCCACACTGCTCTAACACGGAGGAAGAGGGCTCTGTGTCCTGGTCTAACCCGGAAGCCTGCACTTTTTCTTCTGCACTCACTATCCCCCAGGTGGAAACTGAACCAAGATCCAGCACTCAGGATACCAGGGAGGTGGACCCAGGTCTCCCAGGCCTAAGAGACTCCAGGTCCCTCCCGGCCCCTCCACTCAATCCCATTTCTATTATATTCCAAAGTGCATGTTTTTCCCTATAAGGTTTTAAATGTTGTTTTGATACCTTTATCTTTTCCAGGACAGAAGCTGTTTTTCATAGTCCTAGGAAGTTCACTGGAAATAGGCCTTTTGTCAGAAAAGGCTAAGCATGACAGAAGTCTCTGTTAGCTTTATCAAGGATCACAGTGGATGGCATTTCTGGGCCACTTCATTCTTTACAAATGGATGTGAGCCCAGAATGTTCATTGGAGGGGAGGCCATGCTGTGAGCATGACCAGAGGCTTGGGGGAGGAGGGAGCAATACACGAATAGCTTAGATCAAAGTGCAAGAAAGAAAAGCCAGGTGTGCCTGGGGAATTGACGGCTGCAACATGTCAGCTCCATTGAAGTTCTGGGACTGACCCATGGCAGCTGTCAGAGCTGGGAGAGCTCAGAGATCTTCCAGCCTTATCCACCCATTTTTCAGATGGAAAAATGGAGCCCTGTGTAGATAAAGTGACTTGCCCAAAGTTATGTGATTTAAGTCTCCTACCTTGCAGTCCAAAACCTTTCCCATGACAGCACGATTATTTCAAGGCTGAGAGATAATAGATGGCTTGTAACTTTTCTATTTTCTATGTGATATAAGGCGTCTTTTATATACACTCCTTTAATTGACTAACCTGAACTTTTCCTGTGCAAGAAATAAACTCCTCTTACTTTAAGCCACTGAGATCTGGGGATTTGTCTGTTATCCCAGCATAACCGGGCTATCCTGAATAATTTAGGCACCTATTGAGATGACCATGTATTTTTCTCCCTTAATGTATTTATTGGTATGTTACATTAAAGGATTTTTCTGATGTTGAGTTAGCCATGCATTCTTGAGATAACCTCTAGATTATGATGTAGGTATACAGACGTGATATATTTGATATACTACATTTAATTAACTAGTGTTCTATTTATTTTTTGACTCTAGGATCATGAATGAGATTGGTCTATCATGTGTTTTTCTTGCCTTGACCTCATTCAGTTTTGATATTGGGTTATACTGGATTTGTAAACTGGCTGACTTTTCCTCTTTCTCTGTCCTCTGAAACAGCTTATATGAGATAGAGATAATCTTGAAGTTTGAGCAAAGAGGACTGTAGCACAAGACGAAGTTGGAGAGGGGGTGGGGGCCAGACGATGTAAGACTTATAGGCCACACTAAGAAGTTTGAGTTTTATTCCAAGGACATTGGGAAATTATTAAAGGATTTAAGTTGTTGAGCAGCATTGTGATCTGTTATGTATTTTAAATATGTCACCGTGTCTGTTTTCTGGAGAATGCATTAAGGTGGTTAAGAATGGAAGCAGAGGGGCTGGCCCAGCGGCGCACTGGATAGTGCGCCGCTTGGGAAGCGCAGCGGCACTCCCGCCGAGGGTTCAGATCCCACATACTGACCGGCCGCTCACTGGCTGAGCGAGGAGCGGGAGCAACGCCGAGGGTTGCGATCCCGTTGCCGGTCCCGGTCCGGTACGGGCGCGACACTGAGGGTTGTGATCCGTTGCCAGTCACAAAAAAAGAGACAAAAAGGAAAAAAAAAAAAAAAAAAAAGATACCCAG
>NW_007729130.1:59999-73518 GCF_000696425.1 Galeopterus variegatus
ACAAAAAAAAAAAAAAAAAAAAAAAAAAAAAAAAAAAAAAAAAAAAAAAAGAGAATGGAAGCAGAAAGACGATTTAGAAGGCTGCTTATGTGGTCTCCTACATAGAGGTAAGAAATGATGGTGACTTGGGCTAGAAGGTGGCAGAGGTGGCAGAAGAATTGAATCATATTGATGGGATATTTATTTTAATATATATTGACAGGATTTGTTAATTGATTTCATAAAAGAATAAGGAAAAAGGAGGGATCATGGTTTACTGGAGTGACCCCTAGATTTTCCCTGTGTAACGGTGTAGAGAGTGTCTTACTTACTTACTAGTATGGGGATTCTGGGAAAGGAATCATTTTGGGCATGTAGTAGAAAAACTAGTAGTTCTGTTTTGGATCTGCTTAAACACAATGGCTATTAAATTTCTTTTTGAAAACTTTAAATTTTCTTTATTTTATACAAGAGTAGATTTATGAGATAAAACTCTCTAAATTATTCCTAATGAATGTCTTTAGAGCATATCAAATAATGACCTGTCTTTTGTTATTGATTATGCATATTCGTGGGTCACAGAGCTGACCATCAGCACCTGTGCCCAGGATGTGAAGATCACATCAATACTATCGGCATGCCCACAACCACAGATTGCAATTATTCCCCGTGCTCCCTGCTCAACCTCTCCACCCTCCTTCCCTTCCCCCACTCCACCCCCAGCAACCCTAGGTGTGCTCTCCCCTTCTGAGAGTCCAACGCATCATTGAGGTCTTCTTTCCTTTCTTCTTTCCCACTTAGCTCCCACTTATGGGTGAGGACATGTGGTATTTTTCTTTCTGTGCCTGGCTTGTTTCACTTAACATAATTTTCTCCAAGCTCATCCACGTTACAGTGAATGGCAGAATTTCATTCTTTTTTACAGCTGAGTTGTGTTCCCTCTTGTATATATACCACATTTCCTTATCCAGTTGTCCATTGATGGACATTTAGGTTGGTTCCATATCTTGGCTATTGTGTTACAGCTGCACTGAACACAGGAGTGCAGGTGTCCCTTTGATATAATGATTTCCATTCCTTTGGGTGTGCACCCAGAAGTGGGATTGCTGGATCGGATGGTAGATCTATCTGCAGTTTGAGAAACATCCACACTGTTTTCCACAGTCTGTGCTAATGTAGAAATGGCTGTTAGATGTTACAGTGGAGATGCAAGGTAAGCAGTTGGAAATGGGATTTTGTAGCTCGGCAGAAATTGGGGCACCGTTAGTATCTCCACGGTATTTAAAAACACGGAACGGAACAGGATAACAGGAGACACAGAGAATAAGAGGCCCAAGACCTGATATCTGGGTCAGGCAAAGAAAACGAGCCAGCAAAAGATTGAGCTTATTCTCCCGGACACTTCTGTAGCTCACTGGTGTTCCTGCTTTGGATCTGGTTGGTTCCATCTGCCTGGGCTGTGAGCATTCAGAAACTTGTGAGGCTTAACGTTGGTGCTTAATGAATAGAAAATTGAGTGATTCAGAAAAAAATACGGTTATTTCTGGTGTAGATGCTTTGGAATTAGCAGAAGCCCTTATAGGTAGCTTCCCAGATCTCTCTCTACCTGCAGTGGCTCAGTGGGGAGACTGAGGGTCCTTTCTCCTGGGGGACTTCCCAGCACAAATGTTCTGCTTTTGTTAAGGGTAGAATCGTGCCAGCCATGTCTAGGAGTCCATCTCATGCTTCTTTGGAATGGGGTATTGAATACTCTGCATGCTTGTATCTGGTTCACATCCCATGTAGGTAGGAGGGAGGGACAGCCTTAAGCCAGTAGAAATCTGAAGGCCTGGGGTTTCCCATCACTCACCCAGAGTGGGGGCTGTTAATCAGTCACAGCATTTCTTCTGCTGATCCCCCAAGTGTTTTCAGCTCTTTGTCAAACACACAGTGCTCCAGGCAGCTGAACAAAACAAAAGCAAACGCTTTTGTGCCAGTCAAGGAGGAAAAAGATGCTGGACTTAAGAGTTGTGGTACTCGGGGAATGGTCCTCAGCAGCATGTTTTCAGCAGCTCAAAAGGACCAGAAGCGGTGTCCCCAGGACCTTGGCCTGCTGTTCAGGTAGGGTGGGCTCTCAGTTGTCCCCAGATAGACTGGTAACCTTGAAAAATAATCTTGCAAAAATCTCATTTTCTAAATATCTAGCTAATGGGCTCTAGTAGTCAACAGTAAGTAACTGATCCATACCATGAAAAATTATCTCTGAAATTACCCATGATAACAGTCTAATATTTAAGGAGAATAGGAAGTCACCATCTTGTCAAGTAGATTAAAAGCTGCAGAGTAGTGGTTTAACAAGCTCCAAAATGTTTTTCTATAAATTACAGAAGTGCATTAAGTAGTTAAAGTAAACATTTCCCTCATCTCTTTTTCCTTTTGCTATTTCTTCTTTTTAAAAGCAAGTTAGGTTTATAGAAATTCAGTGGTGCTAATGTTTGAGTAGTTGGAAGAATTAGGGAATATTTATAAGTAGGAATGATGGCAAATCAAAGACAGAATAAAATAACTGTGAGTGAATACTTAACTTGGGATAAGCAGAAGCCTTTCTTACCCCACTGATAATAGATTTCACATCTTTTAGTGATTGACAAGATGCTGACCAGCAGATACTTTAATAAAAGCATATGGTGCAGACCAACCTCACGATAATAGAGGATACATGTTTCCGGGGTACAGTGCAGCTTCTGCAGCTTTTCTCATAGTCACACTTCAGCAGTGACCACCACACCCTATTCCTGTCTATCCAAAGTTCAAAGCTAAGTTAGTGCCCTCTCCTGCATGAGTTCTTGATGTAGGAGGTTTCTCAGGGCTTATGTTACAGGACACGCCTCTGGGTTTCAAGTCACTCTCTGAGGTCTCAGGCCCCCTCCTCCAGGCAGTCCCCTAGAGGAGAGTTACTGTTGCCAGTTAGACCTATTTTCAGCACCAACTCAGGGATAATGAGACCACAAGGGGCTGGCCTATGCAAATCCAGTGTCTGGGCATGCTCCACAGAAAGCACGGAATATTGTTGAATGTGCCTGGTGCATGTGATAGGATCTGACCAGTGAACGTGCTCCAGGAAGAGACCGACTGAGCATGTGCAAGACTAAATGCTACATAAGTGGGAGCCACCCCCTTAATTGAATGTTCTTTAGATGGAGAAACTATAAAAGCCAAATCCCAGCAGAAGGAAGGTTTGTTGATCACTTTCCTGGAGACAACCTGCATTTGGCTGCCTGAGGTGTGTACACTTTGCTTTGCATCAAACTCACTCTCAGCAGGCAGCTGCTCCCTCCCTTGAGCCAGCCTGCACTTTGTACTGAACCTTAAGTGTGTGTTTCTTGCCCTTGTGTTAGACGTGATGTCTGTACTGAACTTCCTCTTGAGTTAGACTTGCGGTGGGCCCTGCTCAGTCTCTGGAGCATGGCCCACTGATTGGTATCACTCATCTGTCAGTTTTAACATTTCATGCCAATCTTATCCCAATTCTGATTAAAATCATTTTAAGTCTTTGTAGGAGAATCATAGCAGCACTGTTTTCAAATGACTTCCTCTTATGCCATCTCATTTTTTGTAGTCAGAGAACATGGCAATTGGAAGGAACTTTTGTGGTCATCTAGACCAGCATCCTCAGTGTAACAATGACCCGTCGGCCACCTCTCAGACCAACGCTGCTCAGCTTTCCTCAGACCCCCACGGGATGCTCTCCTCCTTGTTAAAGGCCATTTGGGACAGCCCTAATGATCAGAAAGTACTTCCTTGTCCTGAGCTGAAATCTGTGTGCCTGGAAATTCTACCTATTAAATGTGTCCTCTGAGGCTTGAACGATGATGTTTAATTCTTTTGCCACGGAAGAGTCCTTTAATGTTTTAAGATAATTATAACAAAGCACCTGAGCCTTTCCTTTCACGGACAAAATGTCTCTATTTCTTTTAGGCATCAAAGGGGCTTTGAGCACCTTCACCGTCTTATCACTGTCCCCAGATTCACCAAATCCCTCCTTCAATGAATACCTACTGTGCTCCTGCCGCGTGTCTGGCACTGTTGCAGGCACTGCCTGTACAATTCGGGTGCAATAAGTACTGGAGACAGGACAACACCTCTGTGCTTGTGGACCTTACATCACAGGGGTGGAGGCAGAACTTCAATGAAGAGTTGACTGGAAGGTTACATCCTTGGCACATGGCATCCAGAATGTTCTGGAAGTGTCTGCACAGAGCAGTGAGACCCAGTTTCTCACAGGTCCATTTATTTGGTTTATATTCTCTACCACTATATTTCTAGCAATGCCTTGAGATTGCATCATCTTTTCTGGAGGAGCTCTGGGCTCTTTTTAAACATCATTGAGCTTATTTTCAACTGCAAACAAAACCTACAAAAGCCGAGTGTCTTTATCCCTTGAACTGAATGTTCAGTCGTATCTTGTGCATCCTATACTTAGTGCTAATCCAGCTCTCTCCAATTGTCTTAGTCTGCTCTGGCTGCTATAACAAAAATACAGCATTGTGGGTGGCTTATAAGCAGGAAACATTATTTCTAACCATTCTGGAGACTGGGAATCCCAAGATCAAGGTGCCAGCAGATCTGGTGTCTGGTGAGGGTCTGGTTCTCATGGACGGCACATTCCCACTGGAGGCTTACATGGCAGAATAGGCAAGCAAGCTCTCTCAGGGCTCTTTTTATGTGAGCTCTAACCCAAAGGCCACATCTCCTAATACCATCACTTTGTGGGTTTAGATTTCAACACACGAGTTCTGGGGAAACACAAACATTCAGACCATTGCACTCAACTAAGCAAAAAGCTGAACAATTATCCTTGCTAACTTTCATCTTATCTGGTTCAGCACATTGCTTCAGCCTGCCCAGGTCTCCTTGGGTCCCCATGCCATTATTCAGTGCATTAGCTATTGCTCATTAGCTTTGTGCATTTATAAATCTGACATGTGGGCTCTTTGATCCTTTGCTTGAGTCCCTGTGCTTGAGGCTCAGTTAGAAGAGGGAAATTCTGAGGGTAGAACTCCGAATCTTCCCCATGAAGTCCTCCTTTCTGGCGTATCCTGGTCAAATAATCAGCACTCTGTTTGCCAGCCTTATTCAGACTGTTATGGGTCCAGTGAACTGTTATTCAAGCCCATATTTTACCATCATGATTTCAAAGCTAACACAGAATAGCCTGTCGAATAGTTTGCTGAGGGCCCGGCCCGGTGGCGCACTGCTACAGTGCGCCACTTGGGAGCGCGGCGGCGCTCCCGTCAAGGGTTCGGATCCCACATACAGACCGGCTGCTCACTGGCTGAGCGAGGTGCGGGTGCAACACCAAGGGTTGCGATCCCGTTGCCAGTCCCGGTCCGGTACGGGCGTGACACTGAGGGTTGCGATCCGTTGCCGGACACGAAAAAAAGACAAAAAGGAAAATAGTTTGCTGAATAGTAAATATTGCCTTGATATAGCCCTCATTTGCCAGTGTAGAGACCATACTTAGGAAATGAGGCTGGTATGGCATGGCATGTGGTTGGTGGACCCTCCTTGGCTCAGTGTCACCACTCTTCTCTTTTAGTGTCCCAACCTCATCCACTTACTGACAGGTTAAAGCCTGAACACCCCAGCATAGGCTGCAGGTTCTTCGGATTTGTCTGCAATTTACAGACTGGCTTCATTTCCATCAGAGTCATTCCCTGTCCCTGAAACTAGCCACACCTAACTTCCGCTTTCATCTGACCTTTGCTTTTATTCACGCTCCTGAGATCAGGCACATGTTCTTCTACCCACCTGTCATGCTGCTGTGCTCTTCCTCCTCTTGTGCATCTGGAAGATTCCTGATCAACTCTAAAGACCCTGTTAAAATATCTCCTTTCTGTGGAAATGTGGCTGACTCTCATCTCTGTGCTTTCCTGACACTTTGTGTGCCTGTGCACTTAACACTTTACACTACGTGATCTGCACGTCTGCCTCTCTTACTGGACTCTGCCACGGGAAAGGTCCCTCATCGTCAGAGACTCCCATGATGCCTGGTATGGCGTGGGAGCCTAATAAACTTTTGTTGATTTTCAGATACAAGGTCTCTGGGTACCAACCCATTTTGTGCATCCACATTCTCCCCCATTTCAGGCAAATTGGCTCTCTAATGTGAGAAGCACTAGATTTTGAATGTAAAGACTGGGGTTTAAGTACTGGCTCTGACTCTGCCTAGGTGTGTGACTTTGAGAACGTAAACTCACTTCATCAAAGCCCACTTTCTTCATTTGTAATGTGAGATCTATCCCTTCTGTTTTTATTATATTAATACTATAATTATGTCTTCTATCATTTCCAATCTGGAGACTGTCCTCCTTGGCTAAGAATTTGGAAACCAAATAGGAGATGGCCTTCTGGAGTCATGACCCCATGGGTTTCACTGCCACCTCTTGGAGCTCTGATTCCATATGCTGCCTGATAAGAGCCTTCCTGCAGGGACACTACTCTTATTTTCTGCTGTGTCATTCTGATCGGCCACCTGGCCATCACCACACTCTGAACACCACACCCTCCTTCTTGGATGGAACCATTTTCAATTATGGTAACTACAGCCACTCCCAATGACTGTCTAGCAGAAATGATGGTCTATTTCAATTTGGCCAACATGACTGCTACAGAAAGGTATTTCCAAACACTACATTTGCCTTCAAATAAAAAGATTTTCACAGTAGAGCAAGACATGGCAGATTACCCAAGTTTTGTTTTGCAGTTAAGGAACCTGAGGAATAGAAGGTTAAGGCCACTTGCCATGTGTTACTTAGATGTTAAGCAGTGAAGTCAGGGCTAAACCTCAGATGTTTTAACACCTTTTTTACGGATAGTCCATCATGTCAAAAGGGCAGGAACAAAATCTCCACACTCTCTGTATTCCTTCTTAAACTTTAGGCTGTGTCTCACGCGTAATATGTGCTCAATTAATTTGCCAGTTAATTGAAAAGTGTACAACATTTAAAAATTGGGTAATTTTAGAAAGAGTCTAAGCCATAATTTAAACATTTCAACAGGAAGGAGAGAGGAATAAACTCATGTTAAGGACAAATCTTAGTTTTTACTCCTTTTTTTCTTCGCCAGTCCTCTGTCATTGGTGTGAAAGTTCTAATTAGCAGGAAAGTGGCCACAGAATGAACAAAGGACGGTAAAGTAGAGAACAATTCATTAATGAAGGTATTATGCTATAAATAATCGAGAGTTGACAATGAAGAAGGAGGCATTTCTTAAAAACCTGCCGTTTGGGGTAAGACTTCTCAAACCACTTTGCTTTGCTTTTTTCACCCGCTTATGTCAGCCTTACATCAATTATCGTGTAAAATGCCCTGTAGTATCGTGACCAGTGTAATCTCTTTAACCTTGTTCTCATCTCTGCACTTGTCCTGTGTTGCTACCATTTTTTCACACAATAAAAGCCTCAAATTAATAAAGTGCTTCTCTTGGAAGATCAAAGTGCTTTCTCCACATTACCACCTAATTAATTCTCAAGGCATTCTTCCGTGAAGTGGGTGCATGGTGGGAAAAGGAACTCTTCTTTTCCTTTGTGACACATAGGACACAGGCTGGAAGGACTGATCGTTTCCTTCCATGGGGGAAACTGATGCTAATTGTGTTCTGTTCAAGACTGTTGGCTGGGCTCTTCTAGTTTACCAGTGTTCGGAAAAGAATCATGCTCACGCACTCATTCATTCAATAGGTCAGCAGGTCATTACTGGCTGCCTACTGATAAGAGTTTGTTGTCCCCTAAAACTCATGTGGAAATCTAATCCCCAGTATGGCAGTGATGGGAGCTATTTGAGTCACGGGGGCAGATCCCTCATGAATGAATTAATACTCTACCTGGGGGCAGGCAGTGAGTGAGTTCTTGTTGTATTAGTTCCCACAAGAGCTGGTTGTTTAAAAGACCCTGGCACTCCCTCACCCCTTGCTTCCTTTTGCCATGTGACCTGCTTGTACCCGCCAGCTGCCTGCAGCTTTCTGCCACCAGTACAAGCAGCCTGAGGTCCTTGTCAGATGCAGCTGTCCCAGAATCGTATGCCAAACAAGCCTCTGCTCTTTATAAATTATCCAGACTCAGGTATTCTGTTATAACAACATAAGAACAGACTAATAAACTTACTAGGTGTCTGATCCTGTTTTAGACACTGGGAATATAGCAGTGAACAGGAGAGGAAAAATCCCTGACCTCATAGAACTTAGAGTCTTCCAAGGGTAGACAGAAAACAAACGTAGCTAATAGATACACATACAGGATGTTAGAAGGAGATACATGCTGTGAAATGCAAGGAAATCCATGTGAGGAGGAAGTCCCCAGGGAGGGCACATAGTTTTGCAAAGGCAGACAGAGCAGGGCTCAGTGAGAGTGGCCTCAGTAAAGGACTGAAGAATGTGGGGGGAGCCTGGTCTGAGGGAACAGCATTCAAGGCAGGGGGAACAGCCAGTGCAAATGTCCTGAGGCAGCAGCATGTTGGCAATGTTTTAAGAACCCAGGAAGGCAGTGTGGCTGGAACAGAGAGAGTAAGAAGCAGAGTAGCAGAAATGGGGGTCAGAAGTGGTAATGGGGTGTCAGATCATGTGGGGCCCTGCAGGCATTGTGAAGAAGTCTTTCACTTTGAATAACATGGCGTGTCTTTGGAGGATGCTATGTAGAGATGTGTGACATGACTTTCAAAACGATCACTCTGGCTGCTGTGTGGAGAAAAGACATAGATGGGAAGGGATGGAAGCAAAGAAACCAGTTAGGAGACCATTGCCTACATCCAGCAGACATTCAGTCATGGTTCAACGCAGGCTGGGGGCAGAAGAGGTGGTGGGGGGAAACCAGATTCTGGGTTCATTTTTCAGGTAGAGCCAAGAGAATTTGCTGATTGGATTGGATGTGAGCTGTGAGAAAAGGGGGAGATCTTCACTTCTGGTGGAAACTACTTGAAGGCAAAAGTCATTCATTATATTTATTTACATTCTTTACAGAAGCAGAATGCTTCATGCAGAATAAATGAGTGAATAAGTATTTGTTGAAGAAAAGGAAGGAATAAGAAAATCTACATCAGAAATTCACAATTTAGGGTTCTGTTCCCCCTGAGAATTTGCAAATAGATGCTATTTCCTGTGTTTCAAAAATATAAATAAAATTTGACATTTCTCTCCCGGTAAGACTAGTAAAGCTAAAAACAAAACCAAAAACCTTCAATTGTTTTTGTTTGGGCTGGGATTGTATTACCTTGCTGAGTTAACAGGTCTTTTATCTACAACTCAGATGTTCTATCTAATATGTGAAATGGATGTATTATTATGTTTTACAATTTAATTTGTTTGACAAAAATATCACAAAATAGGGGGTTCACAGGCAAACAGATTTTGGATGATGATGGTTGAAAATCACATATCATGGTTCTTGAAAGAAAGAAACAAAAAAGCCTCCACAATATCCATGTTTTGTTTTTTTTTTCTGTTTACAGTATAAAGGTCCCCATTACATAAGAGGAAAGTACAAAAGAGCACATATTAAATTGTACATTCTAAGATCCAGATGGGTTTTGGGAGATGATCTAGTTTAATTCCCTTAGTTTATATCTGAAAGATGTGAGTCCTAGAAATGTTAAGGTGATGGGCATCATTTTGTTGTTTCCAGTACACATTAACAAAAATTATGAGTGATCTAATGAGGCTTAACAATAACAGTAGGAAAGATGAAGTATGCTGTTCTTTGAATCTCCTTCTTGATATTTGCCTGGCAACAATAGTTAGCCATAAACAATCTTGAGTCATAACTGCGCAGAGAGTAAGGCCACTGAGGCGTGTGGAGGGGGGACATGTGGGATGGCCGATGAGAGAGAGACTGGGATAAGAGGCATCCTGGTGGGAGAACGCTGGATTTTTAAAAACTCGTGCTGTTGCTAGGGGGCATTTGTGCATAATCTTTTTCATAGGTCTTTAGAGTCACACAGAGGTGCATTTGAGTTCAGGCTCTGATATTAGAAGGGATATGATCACTGGCAAGTTTCCTAACCTGAACACTGGTTTCTTTACATACCTTATAGGGTCCATTTTGTCAGAAATGGTGAGATGATTTTGAATATGCTTAGAGATATCAGGAATTCAATAAATGGTAGTGTGATTACTACTAATTTTCCCAATGGGTTTCAGCATTTCTTGCCTTTGTGTTTTAACAGAAACCCCTTTACCCACCATTGCTGCATGTAGACATCCACTGGGTTTTTGAAAAGCCCAGTTGGAAAGTCAACTTCTTTTTTTTTTTTGGCCAGCACTGACATGTAGCTATGTGTTTCGATGTTCTATCTCCCTAACTTGGATTTCTTTTGGAACAGTGAGAATAACCTGGAAGACTCGGATTTGAGCTGTGCCAGCTACTCCATCATGGAAGTAGAACCATTATGATTATAATGGAAAAAGGAATGTATTATAAGAAGAAGAATTTAGACAACTGTGGGGAAGATAGGAACGTTTTTTTCAGATAGAGGAATTGACAGGTCTGAGAAAAGTCCCTATGGGTCCCCCTGAGACCCGTGTGTGGGTGGGCAAGTCAGTGCTGACAGGGGAATCTGGGAAGCCAGCCACATCCAGGTATGGGAGGAGGACCCTGAAAGGGAATTGGAAAAAATTCAGAGGAAGCTGATGTTCGCATGGCTCCTGCTTTTTTAGGTCTATGTTAAGACCTTTGGGATGGATGTGTGGCTACATTGGTCAGCTGGGCTGGACACTGGAAAGAAGATCTGGGTGCAAAGTGGGGGAAAGCCAGGCCATGCTAGAACCTTCCAGGTCTCTGCAAGTGCCACCATATCAAACTACAAAGACCTTGAGAGAAGAAGAGGTATTGCTTCACTCTATTTCCCAAATATTGCACAAATTCCTCTTTTGGTCACCTTTACTCATGCTCAGAGGCAATGAGAAATGTCATTGCAGTTAATCAAGTTGATACAGTACACAGCACCACAGCCATTTATTGTTTGTTTGGGTTGTATCAGACAGCTTACTGAACCTTTCTGATCTTTTCCTTACCTATTGGTGTACAGATATAAGAGATATAACAATTATAACTATCTCTGTAGGGCCGTTAGTAAGGATTAAATGAGATTATAATGTAAAAACCCCATTACAAAATACAAAATAACATCAAATTGTTGTTAGACACATTCATTTATTTAGTTAATATATGTTTATTGTGCATCTATCATGGGCCAGGAACTATGCTATGCCAGGGAAACATAGCAGTGAACTAAAATAGACAATATCCACGTTACCATGACGCTGATTCAGACACGAATTAGACATTCAAGTGTAAATGTAAAGCAGGCAATTGACAGAATTGATTTCAGGAGACAGGTCCAGGTTAAAGTAACACATTTGAGAGTCACAAGTATTTAGGTAGCACTGAAAGGTGTGGCTGCGAATGAGCTCATTTAGGGAGGGCATGTAAATTGAGAGAAGAAGAGGCTCAAACTCTGAGATCTGAGGCATTCCAGAAGTTTGGGGTCAAAAAAGGCAGAAATACCCAAGCAATAGGCTGAGAAAAAGCAGCCAGTAACGTGGAAAGAGAAGTAATAGAGAGTGGTGTCCAGACAGCCCAATATGGGAAGTTTTTTTTTGTCTTTTTTCGTGACCCGCAATGGATCGCAACCCTCGGCACTGCCCCCGCTCCTTGCTCAGCCAGTGAGCCGCTGGTCTGCACGTGGGATCCGAACCCTCGGCGGGAGCGCCGCCGCGTGTCCCAAGCGGCACACTGTAGCAGTGCGCCACCGGGCCGGCCCCCCATATGGGAAGTTTTTTTTTGTCTTTTTTCGTGACCCGCAATGGATCGCAACCCTCGGCACTGCCCCCGCTCCTTGCTCAGCCAGTGAGCCGCTGGTCTGCACGTGGGATCCGAACCCTCGGCGGGAGCGCCGCCGCGTGTCCCAAGCGGCACACTGTAGCAGTGCGCCACCGGGCCGGCCCCCAATATGGGAAGTTTTTGAGGTGAGCAGGATTAACTTTAACTTCTACTGAAAAGTCAATTCATATGCTAATTGAGAATTGACCACTGGTTTCACAACGTGGGGGACATTGCCAGAAAGGAATGGGCTCAAGGTGGAACGGGAAGAAAGTTTTTGGTGTAAAAGGAAGCAGAAAAATAATAGGGTGGTAGTAAGTGGGAATCGTGCCAAGGGAGACTATCCATATATACACACAGATATTTATACATATGTGTGTGTGTATATTAAATCGGCTGGATTCTGTCTGTTCGTGCTGATGAGAATGATGCATCGGTGCTGTGCTTGGGTAGAGCTCCCTACACGGGTAGAACCTTTACCTGGAGGTGCAAAGCAGGGAGCCTGCTTCTTTCAGAAGTTCCCCTCTTAAGAGGAAAATGGTCCAACTGACTGAGCATGTCCACTTATTCTTTCCAAATTTATTAATCCGAATCTTGTCAATTTCCCAGGAGTCATTTGAAAAAAGAGGAGGGGGGGGGTAAAAGGGAAGAGGTAGGTTCCAGCTAGCTCAAGGGTGTGAAGGAAATATTCAGAGAAGCTGAAAACAGGGCATTTTGCTGAAGAGGGTCATATGTTCCAGGGGGCACAGTGGAAAGATTTGGGGAAGAGGGGGTGCTAGTTCATACTAGGGTGTGTGTAAAGTAGTTTGCAATAATGATCTTTGTCCTGTAGTGTTTAGAATGGGGATAGGTTAGATAAATATTTGTTCCTTGAGTGAAACCTGGTAGGCCTGGGTGGGGCTGGGAAACACACTGATCCACACGGCCCCCTATTTCAACGACAGTCCTGAAGGGGTCAGGAAGGGGCTGGCTTGATCATCTCTTCCCTCCCTGACTCCCCCCACAGCTAGCCCAGCAGAGGAAGACAAACTACCTCGGGGGTATTTACATTTGCCCTACCCTGTCCCTGAAAGCCAGAGACACATGTGTGGTTTTTTTCCCCCCTAGTAGGACCGAGGCGAAAGTGATTTTGCTCTTTCATGTCGTTCTAATCCTTACAAAAGAATTAGTGGCAGCAACCTGAAGAAATATTGGGCGGGATCCGCAGCCCAGACCCTCCTAGAAAACTGCTAGAGGGTCATGGTAGTGGCAAGAGGAGAGTTTCCCCTGAGCACCTTCTGTGACAGGAGAAGCCAGGCACGGGGGCGTTCAATTGCACGGGTGGCCAGATTTCCCCCCAGGATGGCAACCTCCAAATCGTTTCCCATTTCTCTAGCGGAAGCGGTAGCCGTGAAAGCCGCAGGGGAAGGGGCTGAATGATTCATGCGTCCTCTCGGCTCCTCTCACTCCTGGTGTCTCCGTCTCTCTGCTCTGTTATTTAAGCATCACAAGAATCAATCATCTGCGTCCCCAGGACAGCCAGCGGAGTCGCCAGGCACGTGATGAGCCCTGCGGGCTGTATGGGGCCCAGCCACCCAGCCACCCACCCAGCCCTCGATCGACCGCCAGAGCCCCTCCTCCTCCCTTTCCGGCTTACCCCGGGCGCTAAGCTCGGATCTCCAGGCGGGAGCGGGGACTGGCCGCGCTGGG
>NW_007729130.1:74475-83847 GCF_000696425.1 Galeopterus variegatus
CACGCGCGCCGCGGTCCGCGCTGCTGGGACGGGCGCCCGGCACGGTGGCCGCCCCGGCGAGGGGCACGGGCTCGCCTGCCATTTGTCTCTGGCGCGAGAGCCCAGCCCCGGGGAGCTGCGATCGCCTGCTTTCTCGTGCGAGGCTTCTGCAGTTAGGTTTCTAGCCGGGGGCGGGGGGACCCAGGTCGTTGCCTGCAGCCGTGTGACCTCCCAGCTGCTCTTGTTGCCGGGACACATTCTGGGGCTTTGTGGCAAAAGATGAGGCAGGATTACGCCCTGGCTTCCGAAGCGGAGTGGGGAGAGAGCAGAGGAGACAGCGGCTGGTGGTGCAGGCAGGTGCGGGGCAGGCGAAGCGTGCTCCCCGGCTGTGCGTGGGAGACCCGGTGCGGGACAGGGACGCGGGGACTGGGCCTCGGATGCGCCCGCTGGTGGGAAACTGGGCAGAGAGCTGGGAGGAACAGCAGCAAGTGGAGATGCAGGTACTGGGAGGGCAGAGAACTCTCTCTGCTGCGGAGATGGTAACCCACGGCTTTTTAAGGTGAGCACCGAACAGTTTTTAAAACGAGTATCCAGAAAATGAAGTCCATTTAAACCATCGCCAAATGGAAGATCGTAATTTCTGACAATTCCTTCTGGGGGACTCTAGGTGTAAACTCATCTTGAAAAAATCTGTGCCCTGTGTCCCTTCCTCCGGCCAGCCCCAGCCTGCAAGCGCGCTTCTTGTGGGGAGCGTACTGTGAATGACAGGGACGGATGGGGGGGTGTCAACCCCCTGAAGCACGGCCACCGGGACCTCACTCAAGTCTCTCTACCCCTCGCAGGGCAGACTGATCATCATTCTTACATCTGAGAGAGGACCAAGTTTTGGGTGACATGGCCCAGGGGAATAATTACGGTCAGACCAGCAACGGGGTGGCAGATGAATCACCCAACATGCTGGTGTACAGAAAGGTAAGAATTTCTTCACTCTGTGGGAAAAAGGGAAACTTCTGTCTCTCTTGATTTTTTTTCCCCTTAGATCAGAGTATTTACCAACTTTGTGGCCTTGTAGATTCCCCAAATCACCAATAATTGTGTTCTGTACGTGAAGATGATCTGCCATTCACAAGTGATCCACGGGTGTAGAAACACAATGAAGGAAATGAGGCCCACACTTCCCCTGCTGATTGTATACGGGTTGATCTGTCATCAGCAAGAGCAGCAAGCTCAGGCATTCCATATATTTTGGTTGTTACACACGTGATTTGATAGCATCCACAAGAATTTGTGGAAGCTTTTTCTCACGCTCCCCCTAAACATGTAGGTTATAATAATTACATAAGTGTATCACAAATAAAAATAGAACACTTTGCAGTTCTGCAGCAAGTGTGTTTATGGGAACATATGTGGCTTAATGGGGTTTAATGATTTTACCCCTAACTAAACAGTTCTCGTTTTTTGTCTTAGCCTAAATTATTTTTTACTTTGTGTTATTTCTGTGATTTTGCTTGTGAGTATTTATGTTCTAATGCCATATGCTCATTGAATAAATCTTTATTTTCTAGAGTTGGGTTTTAAAAAAATTTTTTTTTGCCTCAAACAGATTTGACAGCTTTGTGCATTTAAGAGCAGTGGTATAACAACAAACTTCTGGGCATCAGGCCACCATTATAAAGAAAAATTAGAATATTGGTGTGCTTCAGAGTGGCTGCTTAGGTAGTTCACCCTGGTTATAACCAACAATCTTACTAACATTAAAGATGCTGCATTCTTTATTTAACTTCTGCACCCATTGTTTCTATTGCATTTTATGCTGGGATTATTTGTCTTTAGCATATTATCTGAAGTGCTTATTGGGCAAGATTTCTTTAGTAAACACTAACAATGGTAAAAAGGAAGTCATACCTTAAAACCAAGAAAATTACAGGTTCGGATGACAGTGAGCCCATTGCAGAGTCCAAGATGAGTTTGTTTTTGTTTGGACAGCAAGAGGATCAGAGTTGATTACAAATAAAGATGAAAGGCCATAGGCTACGTTGACCTGCCCTAAATCAAAACTTTTCATCTGTGTAGCTCAGAATCATTAAAAGGTAGAGATGAATATGCATTCAAGGGAATATTGTTACCATTTTAATGAGAGAATGTATGGGCTTCCCTGGCACAAAGCTAGCTGTTTTATTTTCTAGCCTTCTGGACAGTACTATATTGAGTACCTGCAAACGCAGTTATATGTGTCTGGGACAACACAGTATGTTGGGAAAGGAAAATTGGGAATTAGTTGCCTATTTTAATCTTAAAGCATTCCAACTGGATAACTAATCTACTGGAGCCTAAATTACTACTAGTTTATTCCTGTTGATTGGAATAACTGGATATTTAACTACTTTATATAGAGTTGGTTCTGAGAAGAAATATTTTGGGGGCAGTTAGCTGCTTTTAAATAAGTTATAATATTTTCTTGTTGTTTGATATGACGCCGAACATTGTAATATGCAAGATGTGAGAATTTTAAATTCGGTCTCACGGGTGTATGCAATGTGTAGAGGTGGACTTTTGAATGGAAACTTATAGTACTAAGGTATTTTTCTTAGGTTAGACAACTGTATTCTCTCTATTTCCCTATAAAACATTAAAGGATGAATTGATCATACACGTAACAGTTATCATGATTAGAAATAAACAATGTGACACCAACCCGTGTGTCTCATTTAGTCATTTATCATGAGAACAAGAAGGCACAGGCTTTAGAAGAAGCTTTTTTATTATTTAACGTACTTGAGCCTCATACTGCTAATTTTGAATTCACTCTTATAAATTGTTGTATAGCATCACATTGCTATTAGTTCTACTCTTAAGTTAACAGACTATGCTGATTTCAGGGAGAGAATGCAATACCTCATTTTTTAAAGCATTTAAAAATTTTTTGTTGGTCAAGCCTGGAACTGCGTGTGCTCCTCATTTGCATTTCTTTTATTTGCTCTTTGTTTAGGGTTAATGACACACATAATTTATTATTCAGAAGATTTCCCTGATAAGTCATTCTTGAAAACAATAACTCAGTTCAGTTAATTTTACTTACAATGCTTACTATGGATTACTTTTATTTTATCTATCTGTCCTTTATTAATTTTATCTATCCTTTTATTCACTAGGCATATATTTTTTGGTTTTGTTTGTAATATAAATAAATAATACTGTATAAATAAATAGCAGATCATTTGTAAAGAAACACAATGTCCTTGGCTGTCATTTGCTGGTTATCAAGTCAGATGGTCCATGACCTTGTGCTGACATCACAGATTTCATGTGACCCTCATACCTGTCTTTCTTGTATCTTATATAGACTTTCCATTTTATGTCTTGTCCCCAGAGGTCAGATTTTAATGTGAAGAAGGACAAAGCAATTGGAGAGGGGTATAGGTCGAATATATGCGTTACGATATTTCACCTGCTCTACCTTCATAAAAGAGTAAGCTCTATATTACAATGCTTATTAATCAGGAAGCCAATCAAAGGCTTAGAAAAGAACTTCGGTCCTGACAAGACCTTGCTCAATCACAGCAGAGAGAATGGATGGAGAAATGGCTGTTTTATCGACTCGTGCCCATTTTCTGCTGCTGCGTCACTGTGGAAACACTGTTCTTGCAAGCGCGTTCTGAACTAGCAACGCTTGTGGTGTGCTCAGCACTTTTCCTGCTCCCCTCCCCAAGCCACCTCTCATTTACTTACTGCTCAGGATTCTGATGATTTTTCAACACTCAAGATGTGTGTGTGTGCTGTTTCCATTTTATCTTCATAGGCTACGAATGACACTTATGAACATGGAATGCACAGAAAAGCCGGAGAGGTGTGAATTTCTTGTGTCCATCTGATGGCTCTCTCCGTCATGATTATCCTCATATGAACTCTAGGAGTTCTTTTAGATCATGGAAACACTGCAGGGACCTTTTTTCCATGGAGAAGTCCATAGTGATTTTAGGCAATCGTAGCGCTGCCTCATGATCAGGGCTGGTACCTGCAAGTCAGTCTCGGATGTTTGCTGGTAGCTTTTGGCTTAATATAAGGAGTCTCTATAGAGTTCATTTGGTGTCAGAGGCACATTCTAAAAATCCATATGGACAAAAGTATTGGCCTTACCAGTTCTTCAATTTGTAATGCTGCTTTTTTCCATAAGCAGGTGATTAAATTAGAGTGGTTATGTTCTTTTATGTATTTGAAGACAACTTATTTAAAAGCACATAAAATGGTGACTTGAGTACTATTATTCTTGGGGCTTTCTAGGCTCCCTCCAGACATGCCCAAACTAGATTGGAATAGAAATAATAATCAACTTCCTTAAGAAGAGACCAACTGGCTCCAACTCACCTTGGATTCACACCAGATTCTGGAAGCATTTGTAGAGGTGACAAGTCAGAACTCAGTTTTGTTTTCAGTTGATAGATCTTAATTTTAAACACTACTCCCATTTTTGGTCTGCTTTGGACAAAACTTTCATTCATGGGAGCAGCACTGGCTGTGATGGATGGCCAAATTAGAACCCAGAGTACAGGGACACGCGCTCCAGATTTGGTGTCTGGCCAGCACGCTGCCCGCTAGACAGTCTACATCAAATTTTGTCCAGCAGCTGACATGGATGCATTTGAAAAACAAAATTTCTAGGGCACCTTGGGGCCAGTATTTCAAATTGGCTGGAATGCTGGCTTCTCACTAACAAGAATGTTCAAAATGTGCAATAACTTCTGATATTATTGCAGCAACCGTTTATGCTCTGGCTGTCAGGAAAGAAAATTAAAATGTTTTCCTTGTTCATTATCTTACTGAAATGAACATAGTTTTGGAAATTGCGAACCTATCAAGTACACTGTGGCTCTTTCCTCCTCTCTCCTCTCACTTCATCTCCTGTGTAGTCGCTTGCCTTCCATTTGTGTCTTTTTCTTTCCAAACAGACTTAAGGGTGAAGATATTTTAGTTGTAACAGAGAAAACAGTGTCTTTTGGAGAAGAGATTAGATTCCAGCCTTGTTGGAATACCTGTTATGCACAGGCACTTGGATAAGTACTTTAAAACATGGCATTATATTGTGGTAGTGGCAAAAAGTTAATATTAAAGGTTAAGAATGCTCCATTCTTGGGCGAGATGGGACCACTGGCCTTTCTTACATGAAGGCGCCATGGGAGCTAATGCCCCATAGGAAGATCGCTTGTGCTGATTGGCTTGACAGTATCAGTCAGTTTCTATTGCTTATAGCAAAATACCTGGAACTGGGTAATTTGTAAGAGACAAAATTTAATCCAAGGCATTGACCTAGGTGTGTGCAAAAGCTATTTCTGAAGTCACTCTGTTCTGTGAGAGTAGCCATACCTGCCAGAAAGGGGGTGGCTTGATTTCTTCTTCTAAAGAGACTGAACTACAGACAGTACTAGTCTCTTTGTGGTGAGTGAGCTGACATTTTCTACAGTCACTCAGTGCATTTGTCTCTGTAGGGTTGCCATTGTGGTCAACCTCGAGGGTGTCAATATTTCCTGCCTCAACCCCCCGTTGTAAAAGATAGTCTTTGACATTTTCGAATCTTCGTTATCTTGATCTGTCTGGATTTACGACATGTTAGTAGAGTGAAGAATATTTACAGATGACAACATGAAAAAGCCCAGTAGAAAAGGAAGGAATGTTTGCAAAGAGAAAATTCACAAAAGACATGTGCCTTTAAGCTCTCAGATTTTTAAACTGGGGGCTCCGATGGGAGGCAGGTACCAAGAGAAATGTCTTTCCACTTCCGAAAAATTCTGAAATGAAGGGTCTTCTGTAAATCAGATGATTCGAAAGAACCTTTCTGGACCAAGGGATGTTGTCTGTCATCAATATGTTCAGATCTGTTTCTCCTCAGTGACACAGACACTGACGTGTGCCCTGAATAGGACAGGACCATCGTGTATATTTCCACTGAGAAGCAGATGATCATTTTACGAGTAATAATTTAACAGTGAATGGTGGGCAATAATTAGCTTGAGCTCAGAGCAGGAAAACCTTCCCTGGTGGAGTTTCCCTTACCAGTCACTTGTCTGTGCCATTTGTGGGATTAAGATAAGGATTTGTGGCTTGAATTTTATTTCCTCCGTTTCCCACTTCCAGTCTCCCCTAATCTAATTGATCAGAGGAAAGTACAGATACACAGAAGAGAAGCGATCTAGGGATTGTAATTGCCTTTGTGGTTCTATGGCGTGACGGAGAGCGGGGTATGTTTAGACGGTCGTGGGGGAGAGAATGTGATCACTCCAGAGAATATGGAAATATTTTGGATTTGGATAGTTGGGTAACTCAATAAATATCAAGCTCCTTGAAAACAGGATTGTGGGAAACAAGCAACAGAAGTAATTGGCCCTTGTGCCCTGCTTTGTAGCATTGATAATGAGGCAATTGAATGTCAGGGTTGCAGAGACCTGAAATTTAAATTTGCCCTACAAAATAGCAATCTGATTATAAAATAATTGTAAATGATCGAGTGGGTACCCAGTTCCTTAGGGAAAAAAGGCCCTGCTCCCCTCTGCCATTTGCCCAAGGCAGTATAAAATTGAACTTGACTTCTTTTTAATTTCCTTTTTCTTGTGTCTAGCTGAATTATCAAAGGTCTTAGGTCATTAGAACTCCAGTAGACAGACAGGAACTCCATTCTAGCTCCATTGAAACTGGCACCTGGTCTAAACTAGAAAATACTTTGGCTGCGGAGCCTATCTAGAAAGTAAATTGTTATTGTCTTCTGGGAAATTTAACAGGACGATGGCAGCTTTGTGAAGTTAGCTGTGTTCTGAAGAAGTCTAGGAGCCTTCTGATTTTTGGTCCTTTCTGGTAATCAGCAAGTGCAAGTTTTCTTCAGGACACAGTGGGAGAAGCACATGCCCTGGAATTGGGTTTTAAATCTCAGCTGTGCTGGATGGGTGGGTGGCTGTGGGTTAGAGACATAACTCCTTTCATTTCAGTTTCCTTATCTATGAAATGATGGAAAATAAAAACTGTTTCCTTCATAGAGCTGTTTGATGATAAAATGAGATCGCCCAGGGAAAGTGTCTTGCATAGGCCCTAAGATTTATAAGGTCCTCAGTAAATGTCTATTATATACCGGCCAGCTGCAAAAAAAAAAAGCCTATTATAATTACTACTATTATTATTTCATTGCTGTTTATTGGGAAAAAATATTAAACACCTTGTGTGTGCCAGGTGGGTACAATATGCTGCCCTATTTTTTGATAAGGAAAAGAAAGGGAGCATTTTCACCACCTCCAATCGTATCTTCCTGGTAGTGTAAAGAGGCAGATTCTGTAGGATGCTTTGGTTATACTATTTTTTTATGACACTTACAACACCCTGTCTGATACTGTTTAGCCCCATAGAGCTAGCTGCTTCTACTCATTAACAAGCACTTTGAAGTCTTGTAATATATCTTTGATGTCTGTACAGTTCCTTGGATATTATGTAAACTAAATAGACTTAGAATCTGGGAATCTCAGAGGGGAAAGGAAACTCTGAATTCATCTACTTTTTTATTTTGCAGATTGTGAAATTTAGGATTAGAGAAGTAACATGACTTGTCCAAAGTCACACAGATTGAATTCAGGTCCGTCTTTTTGTCTTTCTATGGAATCTCTTTCTCTCTCTCTCTTTCTCTTCAAATACATGCAACAAGTCTTTGTGTCTGTAGTTCAGTGTCACTGAGTAACCAGCATCCTGGTTGCTCCGTGGAAAGACATGGATGTCTAATCACCCACTCTAAATAGACCAGATGCCTTTGTCCTTTTACCTGTAGTTTAGCTGTTCGAGCCCCGGGAACAATAACATTAGCCACTTAGTTAGACTATTCTGGTAGTAGTTCTGTTCTTATTTGACCCTGGCTGGATGTTCTGGGCTGATAAACACCCAGAACTTGATGCTCCAGGCAGTGCTGCCCAGTAGAACTTTCTGTCATGATGGAAGTGTTTTCTATATGCCCTGTCCAATATAGTAGCCACTAACCAGATGGGGTAATTGAACACTTGACATGGGGTGTTACTGAGGACCTGAATTTTAAATTGTATTTCATTTTAATTAATGCAAATTTAAGTTTAAGTAATCCTGTGGTTCGTGGCTATTGGGTTGGATAGCACAGTGATATGGAGTAAAAGACTTTAGAAAAATAGCATCAACTCCAACAGAGACGTAAAAGCATATGCTATACCTAGCTCAACACTTGGTCTACAGTGCTTTAAAACAAAGCAGGGCTCAACACATGATTTTTTTAAAGACTAAAACGGAAGTAAAGTTTTAAAGGAAGACCATAGGCTGATAAAGGAATGGTAGATATCATCATAAATGATGTCAACTATCTACTCAGTTTATGAATTCTTTTTTTTTTTTTTTAAATTTTCAGTGGTCTGAATTAGGTGACCCTCCTGAGGTCAGATGATAGAGGTTGTCATTCAGTAAGACAAGAGCCTGCGGACACCATGAATATACTATGCAGAGTGCCTATGGAGCCTCCGATGACTTACTGATGTTGAAAGTATTTCAACTAATCTCTGTCCTGAAGCATCTCAGAGATGCTTCATAGCCAGTTCAGTTCCTGATAAGACCAAGGGAAAACCAGAAGCTTCTGGGTAAAAGGGATTTAAAGTGCTCGATGTCCTTTTTTGAGGATTTAAAATTGGGGTATAAGGAATCCATTTTTTCAGCTCCCTTCTCTTTTTCATGTCTCAGGAAGGCAATAGCCCATGGGGAGATAGTAGTCATGACGGGCAGGAGATTCCTGGTCAGAAGAGCTGGGTGTGAATTCTGACCCCCACCCCCTGCCCAGCTGCGTGAACTTGGGCACGTTTCTTAACTTCTCTTAGTTTCCTTGCAAGAGTAAACTTTGCAAAAGGCTTCCTGACAATCTTCCCCTTCTTGCCCATGTGTCCCATGGCTGAGGTCATTTAGAAACCCAGTTAACATGATTTCCCCTTTTTGATCATTGCTGGAAAATGTCAAGAACCGTACAAGTCTACATGACCTTGGTTGGCCATGCAAAACTCTAAATGTCAGCCAGACTGGTTCAATAGAAATTTTTTCTCTAGTGTAGAAATCTGTGGAAATATTTTACTTTTAATAGTGAAGATGATATATGTGAAAGGATTTCAAAGAGAATAAAGTACTGTGTAGAGAGAACATATTAGTACTAATTTTATTATTAACACATGATTAATAATATTATTACTAATATTTCTGTCTTTGAACTTTTCTAGGTGTATTTCCTCTGGAAATCAATGCCATTTGCCACTTGTTCTAAGTGTTCTACTTTGTATTTTGTTCTTAGACTTTCAATTTATTTTTAATCATTAAGTGCATACCATGGGTCTGGTCCTTTATGTATATGACTTGTTTTCCTTA
>NW_007729130.1:84147-96943 GCF_000696425.1 Galeopterus variegatus
CTGGTTCAATAGAAATTTTTTCTCTAGTGTAGAAATCTGTGGAAATATTTTACTTTTAATATTGAAGATGATATATGTGAAAGGATTTCAAAGAGAATAAAGTACTGTGTAGAGAGAACATATTAGTACTAATTTTATTATTATTATTATTATTATTTTTTTTTTTGTCTTTTGTCTTTTTTTCCGTGTCCGGCAACGGGTCGCAACCCTCAGTGTTGCCCCCGTACCGGACCAGGGACCGGCAACGGGATCGCAACCCTCGGCGTTGCTCCCGCGCCTCGCTCAGCCAGTGAGCGGGAACCGGTCCGTATGTGGGATCCGAACCCTCGGGCGGGAGCGCTGCCGCGCTTCCCAAGCGGCGCACTATCCAGTGCGCCACCGGGCCGGCCCACTAATTTTATTATTAACACATGATTAATAATATTATTACTAATATTTCTGCCTTTGAACTTTTCTAGGTGTATTTCCTCTGGAAATCAATGCCATTTGCCACTTGTTCTAAGTGTTCTACTTTGTATTTTGTTCTTAGACTTTCAATTTATTTTTAATCATTAAGTGCATACCATGGGTCTGGTCCTTTATGTATATGACTTGTTTTCCTTAAAATAATGTTCCATGTTGGTTATTAGTGTCCTATTTTTCTAATAAGAAAGCTGAAAACTAACTTATGTAGACTGAGTGGCTGCGCAAGACTGCTCAGGGATTAGTGGCAGCTCTGGCAAACCCTGCGAGGGTGGAAACACCTATTTTCACTGCTGTGTTCCAGCACCTAGAACGATGGCCCCAAATAGGTGTCCCTGAATATTGGTTGCATAAATGCACAAATGAATGAATTAAAAAAATGAAATGAATGAGTGCCTGGTCCAAAGACTCTCTTCTTGCCTCTTCACTGTTGTGTAGATAAATTAGTGACTAGACAGCACACTCAGAATTCAGTTCCGTTCATTATGTAAACATTCAGCCTTGGCTGTACATGGAGTGGCTCTGTATGTGGTAGATACTGAGGATAGGGTTGTGGACAGCAGAGACGTGATCTGAACCATCGCTGAGCTAAGTTTACATGAAGACAGACATCCAGCAACTCATCATGGGGTGATTAATGCCATGAAAGGGGAAGAACTGGGCGATAGGAAAATTTATTTATTTTTGGTCATCTGATCTCTAAAATAAATATTATGTTGAGATAAATACTATCTTTTGTTTGTGCTTCTGAGTACCTAGCACAGTGCCAAGGTCTCACAGGCTCTGACGCTTAGTAAATGCTTAGGAAATGAACCGAATTGAGCTAAGCTAATGTTGAAAATCCTCAGGGCTTTACTTACACAGACAAGACAAGGGCGTTATCTTATCCCTTAGAAAACCAAACATCTCTTTCCTTAGGCTCTCAATCAAGCTTCCCTAATCTTGGCAACTCAGGATTAATGAGGCTATCTAAATTAGCCAGTGAGAAAGGAGAAGGCGATGCTCTTGTAATCAGTGCTCACCAAGCTTAAGGGTTTGCAGTCAGACTGCCTGGGTTAAAATGCATTTTATATGAATCAAATTACATCTTTGAGTCTCAGTTTTCTTATCTGTAAAATGGGGATAAGAATAATCAGTTATTGTTAGAATTACACTGATAGTGCATGTAAAGCTGGGATAAGTAGGAATTCTTCAATATATGTGTTAAGTATTAATTATAAATGTTCAGAGAAAAAGACTTGGGTTTCCCTACAAATGGAAATGATGACATCTAAGGAGCATTAAAAATGTAAAAAATTTTAAAGAACTGACTTACGCCAACTCAGTGGCTGTCCTAATTTTTTTAATACATATTTTTTGAATTTGCTGCTCTTCATTTTCTCCTTGGCATTTTGTTTAAAACTGTTTCATATGGTAAATGTCCAATACGTAGTAGTTAAAAATTTTCTTTATGGCACAGTTCAAACAAATGCAAGAACAGAGAAGGTGATATAAGGAACCTTCATGTGCCCATCACATAGCATCAAATTACCACAAGTAAGTCTTGTTTCATTTATGCTTCCCCTTTCTGCTAAAGCCCAGCTGATTATTTTGAAGCCAAACCCAGAAAATCTATAATTCAGGATATAAATTATTTAGTATGTACATAAGATACTTTTAAAGAAGATAAAGGTAAATAAAATGGTAATTACTCTTATTTGTTTTGGGTCCTTAGAATAATGACATCCTCCTCTATGAAGTTTTAAATTTTTTTCATATTTGCACAAATAAATTTTTTCTTTCTTTCCCCCCCCCACTTTTTATTGTGGTAAAATACACATAATATAAAATTTACCATTTTAATCATTTTTAAGTGTACAGTCCAGGGGCATCAAGTTCATTTATATTGTTGTGCAAACATCCCACCATCCGTCTCCAGAAACTTTTTCATCTTCCCCTCCTGAAATTTTGTACCCATTAAATACCAAATCCGGGGCCGGCCCGTGGCTCACTCGGGAGAGTGCGGTGCTGATAACACCAAGGCCACGGGTTCGGATCCCATGTAGGGATGGCCGGTTCGCTCATTGGCTGAGCGTGGTGCTGACAACACCAAGTCAAGGGTTAAGATCCCCTTACCGGTCATCTTTAAAAAAAATAATAATAATAAATAAATAAATAAATACCAAATCCACGTTCTCTCTCCCCCCAGCCCCTGGAACCATGTACTTTCTGTCTCCATGAATTAAACTGCTCTAGTTACCCCAAATCCACGTTCTCCCTCCCCCCAGCCCCTGGAACCATGTACTTTCTGTCTCCATGAATTAAACTGCTCTAGTTACCTCATATAAGCAGAAATATACCATATTTGTTCTTTTGTGACAGGCTTAGTTCCCTTAGCATAGTGTCCTCAAAGTTAATCCATGTTGCAGCATGTGCCGGAATTTCTTTTTTAAGGCTGAGTAATAGTCCTTAGTATCTGTGTGTACCAAATTTTGCTAATCCATTCATTCATTGATAGACACGTGGGTTACACACACCTTTGGCTGTTGTAAACAGTACTGCAGTGAACATAGGTGTACAAATATCTGTTTGACTCTGTTAATCCATTCATTCATTGATAGACACGTGGATTACATACACCTTTGGCTGTTGTAAACAGTACTGCAGTGAACATAGGTGTACAAATATCTGTTTGACTCCCTGCCTTCAATTCTTCTGGTGTATACCCAGAAGTGGAATTGCTGGGTCATATAGTAATTGTATTTTTAATTTTTTGAGGAACTGCCATACCGTTTTCTATAACACCTGCACCATTTTACAGTCCCACAGCTGAGCACAAGAGGTCCAGTTTCCTGACATCCAACACTGTTGTTTTCTGTATTTTTATTTTATTTTATTTTTTTCGATAGTAATGATCCTGATGGGGTGAGGTGGTATCTCATTGTGATTTTGATTTCCATTTCCTTAATGATTGAGCATCTTTTCATGTAGTTATTTGCAATTTGTATATCTTCTTTGGAGAATCCATGACGTTTTAAAGGCATGTTGGATTCTTAGTTAAAAAGGGTTTTAACCCATGGACTATATGACCACTTAGATTTCTGTGTAACCAAAATTCTGTTATTTTTGTTTGAATAATGAGGAAGTCTTTAAAGTCTTTAGACATTTTAAAATTGCTTTACATTTACTTTTTAGCTCATTATCCACCAAGGAAAGATAAACTCTCAGCTATAGTCTAATTTGTAATTTCATTAGCAGTTGAAATCATTTCATGGAGGTTTTACCTCTTCTTGTATCACCCCAGTTGACCTTATCAGAGTAACAAATATTACTCTCATTTACCAAAATCTTTATTGCCATTGAGCATTCAAATAACATTTGTTGAATCTCTTGATGGGGATAATATTTTTACCTGCCGGTGTGCTGATGGGCCTGATATTTTCCTAGTTTTCCTTCTATGGTGAGATTGTTATGATGTCCCCTACTTCCCATAGGACTGTCACTTCTGGCTGACCAATATCCAGGCCATTCAAGAGTTAAGATGTTTGCCTGCACCGGACTGTGTAGATATGAATCCAGCTGCTGCCACACACCAGCCAACTCGCTCAAATCACTAAACCTCCCTCAGGCTTACCTTCCTTATCTGCAAATTGAGGCAATAGTGGTGCCTGCCTCCTAGAGTTGCCCGGGTGGTTAAAAGTTTAAGGATAGGACAGCAGATAAACCTCCATATAGTCTTTTACACTGAGCACTTTAGTTTTAGTAAATATCTGACAAATTATGTTTTTTAGTTTACAAAGTATTTTTACATGTGTAACCATTTATATACAGGAACCTGTGAATTTGTTATTAATTATTTCCATTTGACAGATGACTTTCATGGAGATTAAGTGACTTGTTCATAGAACATCTTGTTAATTGCAGACCTGGGACCCAAACTGGTTCAGGTGGTCTTGGACAGCTCAGGTTCCCCCTCTCAGCCTCCACGTGAAATGAGTATAATTCCTGATTCCCCATGATGTTGTGAGGATCAAGTCGGATGACATGAGAAATCACATTCTGGATTGAGCACTGTGATTGCAGAAACCCAGTGGAATAGGATAGCTTTTGTGCTTTAATATATAAAATCTGGGTCACATAAAAATAGGGCTGAAACACAGTTGGTTAAATTCAAATCCAGTTTTTCCTACTCAATCATCCGGCCTACATGGAGCACCCCAGTTCAGAGTCTGTCAGATGAGGCCAGTTCCTGGGAAGAGCCTTCTCTGTCCCGCCCCCTAGAATCGCCCCTTTGTCATCTTATCTCTTGATGGATGGTGTCACTGATGTTTTCTTCTTGCTTCCATCTCTCTCTTCCTTTATCTTTCGGTTTCTCCCATTTCCCATCAGATTTATCCTCTACTTCTTGGAGTCAGTGTCTGGTGTTTTCTTTTTCTTTTAATTTATGTACTTTTATTTCCGTTCCATCTGAATTTTTCTCTTTCTATCTTTCTATCCTTAGCTTTTGAGGTTTTAGGTAGAATGAAACCTCAAAAGTGAACTCTTTTGGGTGATAGTACTGATGAAGCTTAATTAATACAAAACGTAGGGTAATAGGACATTGAAATATTAACTCGGTTTTATTTGTTTTGACTGTGAAATAACTGCTTTTGGGGGTGTTGGGATGAGACAGGCTACCCACCTCTCTTAAAGAATTTTGTAAATGCTTTAAGGAATATCCCAGACTCTCTCGAAATTATTTTATTATTATTGTCTTTTTTTGGCGTTGGTTGGTCTCCTCATTCTTTTATTCCCAATGCAGTTGATATCATATTAATGACTGCAGAGCATTTACTGTATTCTGCAGGTGAGAAGAGAGATGCATTTGATTATGACCAGAAAACTTGCTATACGTTTCGATTAGTGTAGAAAGGCAATTTCACATGGATCTCTCTTTTTTGTCTTAAATCTTGGTCTTTTTTTTTTTTTTTAAGATGACAGGTAAGGGGATCTTAACCCTTGACTTGGTGTTGTCAGCACCACGCTCAGCCAGTGAGCGAACCGGCCATCCCTATGTGGGATCCGAACCCGGGGCCTTGGTGTTATTAGCACCGCACTCTACCGAGTGAGCCACGGGCCGGCCCAAATCTTGGTCTTTTGCACTTATTCTTTTCATAATATTTTTTTTAGCTGATTTGAAGTGGCTTCGTATTAAGTCTTAGTGCAGATCATTTGGGATGGGAATTTTAATGGCTTCAATTAAAAGCAGTTTAATCTATTGGAAGACTTCTAACTCTCCCCATTAACTAGCATTATCTATGGCCTTAAAACTCCTGTGATATTCTTACTCTGAAAGTTTGTTAGAATATTCTTACTCTGAAACTTTGTTGGAAACTCATTAATTTGCTTGCTTCGTATTGATTGGAGTCAAAGCTCACTGTCACTTTATAAAATGTGGTACCTCTCTGTCCTTGATATTTTTTTTTTTCATCTACTTCTGTAGTAATAGCACTCCTCATTTTCATCTGGTCACACGGCCACCAGAACACAGATGATATTTCTGAGCTCCCCAGCAGCAATGGCCATATGATACATTCCAGCCAATGGGATGCAAAGAGCTGGGATGGAACATCTGGGAAGTGTCCTGAAAGAAGGGGGATGTACCTTTCTTTTTTTCTTTTCTCATTCCTGCTGGCTGGAATTTAATCATCTCCATCAGTAGGTCAAAGCTGAGAGTTAATGATGGTAGAACTACAGCCTGGGTCTCCTATGACTCTAGAGTCATCATACCAGCCTGACCTGCTTCTATAAACTTTTATGTTAGAGAAAGATTCACTTGTGTTTTTTTTTTTTTTCCTTTTTGTCTTTTTTCGTGACCGGCAACGGATCGCAACCCTCAGTGTCGCGCCCGTACCGGACCGGGACCGGCAACGGGATCGCAACCCTCGGTGTTGCGCCCGCACCTCGCTCAGCCAGTGAGCGGCCGGTCTGTATGTGGGATCCGAACCCTCGGCGGGAGCACTGCCACGCTCCCAAGCGGCGCACTGTAGCAGTGTGCCACCAGGCCGGCCCTCACTTGTGTTTTTTTAAAGATATTGTAATTGGGGTTTTCTGTCACTTGCAACCAAACTGAATTCTAACCAATTTAATAGCTATAATCAATGTCTTTTATTTTTAATCTGCAGGAGAGTAATAAGACTCAGGTTTTATCTGAATATACGTTTCTTGTTTTATTTTTAATAGCAATCTGTTTGTTCTCTAGGAATAAATCTAGTTTCTTTCAAACAACTTAATTTAGAGACTCTGATTTAGATTAATGATGCGTATGGTTCAATTTAATTTAAGAAATATTTACTGACCTATTATGTGCAAGGCAATCTGCTAATAAAGACTCCACGATAATGATATTATGTTCATTATTAGAACACCAAGATTGTAAAACCAACATATTTACAAGTAATTTCCAGTATATGCATATTACATATATTTAGCATTATATTTATATATAATTAAATATATTTAAAATTAATCTATAATTTTAAAATTAAAATTAAAAATTATATATATTTTATATATGTATATTTTATAACAATGTTATAGAATTGATTGGGGTAGTTATTCAAATTTTTAAAATTTCTGTATTCCCTTAATCTTTCAGAAAGGTGGAACAAATCTGTGGTTATTAGAGGATGGAGGAGGGGGGTAGGGGAGAGATTGGGTAAGGAGCATAAAGAATAATTCTGATTCGTCATGAATATGCTAATAATATTGATTTAATCAGCATATGTTGTACCCAGGTGATAGTAGTCAGCGCTGTACCCCCAAAATATGTATAATCAATTATGCTTCAAAAATAAATAAATAAATAAAATTTCTGTTTTCCTATAAGGAAACTGAAGCCTGTAAAGGTTACTTGCTCATGTCAAAGGATAAATGCAAATAAAAATCTTCTGATTCATTTTACTGTTAATTCAGTTTGCTGGGGTAAGAGAAAAAACTTTAAAAAGTATTTGAACTAATTTCTTTACCCTGGGAATTGGTTAGTCATGTGACAGGTTCTGTATCTGAAGATGCTGTTCTTGCAGTGTTTTTGCTGGTTTGGAAATTTAGCTGATTTAAAAATAGAATCATTTTACATAATAAAATGAAAGCTGCTTAAAGTTGTAGAGATAGGTCAGTACTGCATAGACTTATTTGAACACTATATTTGATGCATTTGAACACTATTTTTTGTTTAGAAGCATTTTGTTGAGCATATTTATGAAAAGTAGCATGAATTACACCATTGGTACTATCTTTGCTGTAAGTTGTATATTCTTAATCATGGAGATAAGGTGCTGAGTTGGATTTTAACAGAGTCAGATAAGCTCATAAATTTATAGTGCCTCAGTATGTAAAAAATATCCACACAACAAACCAAAATATATGCATTTCCACTATAACACAATACGTGTTTTTCTTTAAAAAAATCCCACATTCTGAAAAACCACGTGCTATAATATATAAATAAAATATAATATGTAAATAACTGGAATTTTGAGGGAAATAAAATTGGAATAGATCATTCAGAACATTTTAACCACTCAAAACATTTAATGTTATAATTTAGCACTAACCAAAACAATAGCAATGTTATTAAAAATACTAGCACAGCTATCAAAATGTGTTAACTTCCTTACAAATAAAGAAATAACAGTAAATGCAAGAATTTACCTTTGAAAAGGAAAGGGGAAGGTGGCTTGATGGAAAAGTGTGTAGGGTCGTACTGAGTTGCTAAGTTATGGAAACAAGATCATAGGGACATTAGTGCCAGAATTTGCAGGTGGAGGTGTAGGGACAGGGTTATTGTGCTGAGAAAAACTGTGTAAGAACCAGTGGGGCTTCCACGTTGGACTCCATAATTCCTTGATTTACCAACTGTGTACAGGTTAATTCTCGTGACAGCAGTCTACTCTGTGTGACACGGTGTTCATCCAATGACAGCTACACTGCTCATTGTCGGACCAGGGAGACCTGCCATATCAGGGCAGGAAACAAAATGAATGTGTTCAACACAAGGATGGCAGGAGGCAAAGAGGCACAAGCAATGGAGTAGAGGAAGGTAGAAAAGGGAGGCGAATGTTTCGAGAACGCCCGGGATGTCAGGTTTTAAAGTTTGATTTTCCTAACAGTCCAGTGGGGTGGGTCTCCTCTCCCCATTCTACAGATGCAGAAAGTGAGGCCCAGAGAGCACAGGGATTTTGCCCAAGATTACACAGATAGAAGATGGTGCTGTCAGGATTTGAAATCCCATCAGTCTAACTGCACATCCTGTTTTTTCTAAATGATACCAGGCTACTTCCCTACTGGGCTGGAATATAGAATCTGAAGCCCGTGTGTCCAAGGCAGTGGGTTACCACTCTGTGGCTTTGTGAACTTGAGTGAGTCTTTCATTATTTTAATTTTTATTTTTAAAATTATTTTTATGTATACAATATTTATGGGGTACAGAGTTGACCATCAGTATTTGACAGTCTGTGATGATCAAATCAATATTGTTAGCATGTTCATTATTACAGATCATAGTTACTTTTTGTGTCCTTTACCCAATTACTCTCTCTCCCTCTCCTCTTTTCCCATCTCTAGTAACTATTGGTCTGTTCTCTCCTTCTGGAAGTTCAACGTTTTATTATGGTCTTTCTTTCTTTCTTTCTTTGTTTCTTAGCTCCCACTTATGAGTGAGGAAATGTGGTATTTCTCTTTCTGTGCCTGGCTTATTTCACTTAACTTTGTTTCTTAGCTCCCACTTATGAGTGAGGAAATGTGGTATTTCTCTTTCTGTGCTTGGCTTATTTCACTTAAAATAATTTTCTCCAAACTCATCCATGTTGTTGCAAATGGCAGAATTTCATTCTTTTTTATGGGAGGGTAGTATTCCATTGTTATATATATACCACATTTTCCTTATCCATTCATCCGTCGATGGACATTTAGGTTGGCTCCATAACTTGGCTATTGTAAACAGAGCTGCGATGAACATGGGAGTGCAGGTGTCCCTTCAACATGATGATTTCTTCCTTTGGGTCCATACCCAGAAGAGGGATTGCTGGATCACATGGCAGTTCTATCTGTAGTTGTTTGAGGAACCTCCATACTGTTTTCCATAATGGCTGCGCTAATTTACAGTCTCACCAGTGGTGTAGGAAGGTTCCCCTTTACCTGCATCCTCAACAGCATTTGTTATTCTCAGTCTTTTTGATAATAGCCAGTCTAGCTGGGGTGAATCCAGTCTTTTAAACTCTATGAGTCTCTTTTTCCTCAAATGTACTTGTGCTAGGAATATCTTGCTTCAAGGATGATTGTGACAATTGTATATGATAACTCATGTGGAAGTGCTTTGGAAATGTTGAAACATTGTACAAGCAGTAAGGCATTTTATTTTCCCTCCACAGAACTTCCAGCTCTTTACAGTACATGTGATTATCAACATAAATAATGATTTTTAAGATAATAGGGTTGGGCTGGCCCGGTGGCGCACTGGAGAGTGCGCCGCTTGGGAGAGTGGCGGCGCTCCCACCGAGGGTTCGGATCCCATGTGGAGACCGGTTCCCACTCACTGGCTGAGCGTGGTGCGGGCGCAACACCAAGGGTTGCGATCCCGTTACCGGTTAGTAAAAAAAGACAAAAAGGAAAAAAAAAAAAGATAATAGTGTTAATAGCTTATATAGTCCCAAGAAAGAAAAAGAGAAAGAGGAAGGTTTCTGGGATGAGGTAAAGATGTTTGGTGCTGAAGCAAAATGCATCTGTTAAGAAAGCTGAAGGAGGAACAACTGGTTACAGCTGCAGACACTGTTGAAATTCAGCCACAGAACCAAACAGGTGACCTGTCGTTCAGTCCTGTCGCTAGAGGTTTCTGAAGAAGCAATAATATTCTTGCCCAGATTCCTGTATTTTAGGGATCGTCCTTCTCCTAATTCCCAATTCCCTCCCCTTCTTCCACATACAGACATTCTGAAATTGAATATTTGAAATGATTGAGAATGTGTGGCTGGAGCATGCTCTGCAGGTCTATTTTGTAGGATATAGATAATCATATGGTTGGGGGGGCGGGGAAAGGAAGGCCTGGAGCTCAATGAAGTCATATGAGGCTTCTAAGGAGGTGGATACTGTGTGTTGCATTTCCTTTCTTACTTCTACCAGGACATGGGGCTCCAAAGCTAGGCTGATATGTCTTCCAAATATGTCAGCCTCTCTGCTCCTCAGAAAATTCTGGTAATGCCAGGGCTATCTAGAAAAAGTGGTTTGGGATAAGAGTCTTGCTACTAGTGCTGATTTAAAAAATGCCCTTTGTAACAAATGTTGGATGCTAAAGAAAAGTGTAAAGAAGAAAAAACAACCACCATAATATTACTAACCTAAGATAGCAACTATAAAATATTTGGTTATTTCTTATATTACATGTATGTGTGTGTGTGTGTGTGTGTGTGTGTGTGTGTGTATACACAGGAGTATATACTTACACACACTTATATCAGTAGTATATATCAGTAGCGGTGCACGAGAGCCAGCTTAGACAGGCTTGTGTATCTTTCCCCAACTCCACAACTCCATGTTCACTGGTGTTGGAAGATTGAAATCAGCTGTTGTAGGAATATTTACATCATGGGAATTGGCAAATGCCATAAGTCAGGATTCCTCCTCCCCTGTCCCCCCATCCCTGGAAAACTGGTGGATGACCATCTGTCAGCAGGTCACTGTGTGTGTGTGTGTGTGTGTGTGTGTATTTTTTATTTTTTGAATGCTTTAAGAATAGTATTTCTTTGTGATTTCTCTTCGTGTCCCTGTATAACCTAACACATTGCCCTGGTAGATTTAGTAGATATTTAACAAATGTCTGACAGATTAAAGAATGTATGAAAGAAGGGAAGCTTAGAGTTGTGGTTAAAATTTTTACAGCAGATTCAATACATTTGTTGACTAATATTTTATTAATAACTTCTGCAAACCTTAACAAAACTGGCAGATGTGCAGTTTGCTGTGTGACTTGTTGAATTGATGGCAAAAGCATTTGCTCAATCACAGGAGCTTTAAACATATGTTTAAGCCCCTGCAGAGTGGAGAGTACATAGGACTAGTCTGAAGTCCCTGGTCCTGACCTTGCTTGATGTTACTAGGGGCTGACTTGGACGATCAATTGGGTTCTAATTCCTCAGTTTGTGAAGTGTGCATGTGTCTCTGTGTGTGGAAGGACTATTGTTGATGTGAAGACGATTCTCATGCAGTGCTAAGTTTTTAAGATATGGTTGAGGATGTTGGAGTAACTTCCTTCTATTCTCCAGTAACCTGAGAGATATAATTCACCTCCTAAAGTGACAGAATTCCCCTGATAGCTGGGATCAATCTTTTGTTTCTTGCTGTGCTGTTTTAGTTTTATTTGGATTACCCTACTTCTTAGTGTGGAGATTGAAATAATCAATGTGCGGGAAATTAATTGCCCCATGGATATTATTTTTGATTATTTAGAACGTTAAATTTGTAGAACCCAGCACCCCTGCCTGCTGATTGTTAATGCCTCTTAATATGTCATAATTTAGTAATGCTTGTAGAAATAAATCTTTATTTTGTATTTGCATATGTTATAAAGTCTTTATGTAACTCAACTAAATTCTTGAACTGCCTTTATAACTAGAACTACTGACAGGGCCTTCTGCCAAGAAATGCCCTTTTTAATTGCAAGTTCCCCTTTAATAAAAATACAGAGTGGTCAGAAATTTTTTTTATGTGGTTAGGGCTTTTGGCTTGTTTGAGCATTGAACAATCAAACACTGTTTATAACACTGTAATGTTCCAATTGCTATTTAAGTGGAAGCTGTCTTACTTTCACAGAAACCTGTTAAAGAAATACCAAGGAGTTTTTTTCCTATTAAAAAGATGAGAAAACTAAGATGCAAAACAGCGAGAAGAAATCTTAAACTGAAACTGACTTTTTGATAATCTCGCTAATAGATCATATTAGCTGTACAAATAGTTTTAATATTTTTACTGAAAATATGGTGAATCCCTTTAAGTCATGGTTAACTTACTGAGCTTTAAAAAGTCAAACCATGGTGATTAGTCATATAAAAGATTGCCCTATCCTAAGATTTAAACAGTGTTTTGGACTTTACAAAGTGCTTTCACGGATATTATTTCAGTCCTCCCAGTAATCCTGTAGGGGTATTATTTTCATGAAAAACCTCAGTTTTAGATTTAGCCATGATCATATATATGGGGACATGAACCCAGGTTTTCTAACTCACAAAGCAGTTCTGGGTCTCCCAACCCAAGTATCTTCTTATTCTCCAGCTATCTAGACGTCATTTTTTTTTTTTTTTTTTTTTTTTTTTTTTTTTTTTTT
>NW_007729130.1:97943-100280 GCF_000696425.1 Galeopterus variegatus
GCCCCCGCGCCTCGCTCAGCCAGTGAGCAGGAACCGGTCTGTATGTGGGATCCGAACCCTCGGCGGGAGCGCCTCTGTGCTTCCCAAGTGGAGCACTAGCACAGTGCGCCACCGGGCCGGCCCTAGACGTCATTTTTGAATACATCTGTTCTGTATGAACTCAAAGTAAAAATTGGAATGACCCAGATAAGATAGATCCAACTACTGCTAGATGAACATTGTCACATCTCCAATGTGAAGTTGCTCTCATTTCAATAACCGATCTCACCAAGTGAGTGTCTTTCTATCAAAACCAGTAGTCTGGCCGGGAGGGAGGTGACAATATTATAGCAGTGGATGCCTTTAGGGAGCAATGAGGTCTGTCTCCTCTTGATCTACTTTGGAGATTCATTTCTAAACTACTACTTCTGAATTTCCTGTCTGTGAAAGACCCTTCAAAACAAAGTATGTCCTTGAATTTGTTATCCTGTCCCCCCCNTAATTAGGTTCGCCTTGTAGGGAAATGTTTCATTGTTTTATATATTTCATAGAATCTTAGACTGAGAAGGGGACATGAAAGTCATCTAATTCACCCCTCGGTCCCCAGAGTGTCAGAATGTTCTCCCTTCTGTGTGACCTCTTTCAGTAGAAAGCGGTACACACCTTCAGGAGGAGGTCAAGGTTGGGCCACCTTAAACCATTATTATATAAAATCCATTTTTCCGGCACTCTTTCTTGGAGTTCTAGTTTATGTATCTGGATTCATACAGGAGATCTAATATTCTTTCACACAAGAGCATCTCACCTATACCAGACCTCAGTCATGGCTTCCCCAAGCCTTCGCTTTTCCAGGATTGCTGTTTCTGTTTCATTCAACCACGTCTGTCATGATGCAGTTTGCAGATCCATCATCCCTGGTGTCTGTCTCCTCAGGACAGACTCTACCTGGCTGATGTATCACTTACCTCCAGTCCTGTGCTTACAGTTTCCATTACTCTTCTTGCTATGATTACCTTTAAAAACTACATGTACTCTTTGAAATAAATAATTAAAAGTCAACCTCATAAAATTGCCAGGACTGGAGCAAAGGCTGAGGGTGCAGTGGGCGGAAGGGAGATGCAGCGATGAAAATAACCCAAGAACAATTTTAGAAACTAGACTGAGGTGGATCTCTTAGCCCATTACAGGGTAAACATTGCTGGGCCAACTAAATTCCTCCTGCATCTGCTAAACTCCCCAGGCATTTCTTTGATGTTTCTCTCATGTTGATCATTTCTCATCTCTGCATTACTGTAAATCTTCGTGCTGTGAATGAATGGATAATCACCTTGTGACTCCCTAATTTCAGATATCTGAATTAAGCTGTACTGCTCATTTTGCATCTTTGTAAAACATTGCTGATCAAACTTCTATCTGATTAGTAAAATTGCCCAGAGATCTACTGTGGAATAATTGCTTTATTTACATCTGTCCTGTTAGAGAAACTATGGGTTAGGTGGAACTAGTAAGCAAATACAGAAATAAAATAGTGGACACAGTTGCTAGATCCCAGGTCTAAAACTTAGTCTTATAGTATGCAATAGTGAATAGTANCTAGACGTCATTTTTGAATACATCTGTTCTGTATGAACTCAAAGTAAAAATTGGAATGACCCAGATAAGATAGATCCAACTACTGCTAGATGAACATTGTCACATCTCCAATGTGAAGTTGCTCTCATTTCAATAACCGATCTCACCAAGTGAGTGTCTTTCTATCAAAACCAGTAGTCTGGCCGGGAGGGAGGTGACAATATTATAGCAGTGGATGCCTTTAGGGAGCACTGAGGTCTGTCTCCTCTTGATCTACTTTGGAGATTCATTTCTAAACTACTACTTCTGAATTTCCTGTCTGTGAAAGACCCTTCAAAACAAAGTATGTCCTTGAATTTGTTATCCTGTCCCCCCCCAAGTGGGCAGTAAGTGGAGACAGGGTGTAGATGAAAATCACTGTTCATCATTTTGAAATAAAACTCTCCGTCCCTTGCAGGAGGCTGGCGTGGAGATGGGGGTGCACTGCATTCCTGTCTTGTCAGACACCCTCGTAGGTGGTTCAGAAGCTGGAATTCTAATTCTTTTTCTTTCTTCTGTTCATGTCAACGTGTGTGGAGTATTGAGAGGCTTTGTTTCATTGGCTATTAAAACGAAACTCTCCAAGAAAGGCAAAGCCACCAGTAGGTTTCTGCTTCTGGTTTGCTTACAGATATGCAGATGGAGCTATAAAACACAATCAAGTTTTCAAACCAGCTTTCCACAATTAATTAGGTTCGCCTTGTAGGGAAATGTTTCATTGTTTTATATATTTCATAGAATCTTAGA
>NW_007729130.1:102043-103713 GCF_000696425.1 Galeopterus variegatus
TTTTTTTTTTTACGTCCACAGTTGCAACCATTATATTACAATGTTTTTAAATTCAATAGATTCTCGATACATTTTCATTAGCATTCTTTCTTCCTCAAAATGAAGTTGAGGTTTTGCAATCTTAGTGATGACTTTCAATTCAATAAACAACAGCACGATAGGTGAGTGAATGTTTGACCTCGGAAAATACCCTCTTTATTAAATTATCAGACTCTTTGTCTCATTTTTGATAGAGTGGATCTGAAGTTGGCAGCATATCCGAAGTGTGTCTTTGGTTGGTTTTTGACATTTGCTGGAGCAAATAGTTTTAAAAAGTAGAAAAACTGAAACATCTACTGAATAAGAACACATTTAATAAAGGAATCTTGGAAAAAAAAAAACCAAACTAAATAGAGATGAACTGATGGACCAATAAAAACGTTTACTGCATGCAAAGAGAAACAGGGTTTTATTTTGCTGTGTTGTGTGGAAGAATATGTCTTTAGATGCCAGGGTGAACTACCGTTCCCATATGCAAATTAAACTATAGGGGTGACCTGACTAATAGATTGTACAGTGGAACTTGTACCATCTGTTTTCAAGTAAAAACTTGATGGCAAGTCCTAAGTCAAGTGAATCGCCGTGATACTCTCATCTGGTGTAATTTGCTTTAAGTGGCAGATGTGATACATCTGAGGGTTTCTGAAAGGGAATATATCATATGACCTATCAGATTAAAAAAACAGTAATGATGGAAAGCTGAATTGAACATAACAAAATGTAATTAAACAGATTTATAAATAAAGCCAGTGTCTGGGTTTAAATAATCAATCGGCAATGTAGAAGTTGAACAGGGTCCAGTTATACAGAAGCTCATTGAAAAATACCTGGAGTCTTCCTTTGATTCCAAGCTGAGTATGATCTAAAAGGAGACGGATACAACAAAAAAGTTCTTGAGAGTACTCAGGCCTTAAGAGAATTATAGNAAAAGGAGACGGATACAACAAAAAAGTTCTTGAGAGTACTCAGGCCTTAAGAGAATTATAGTGTCTAGGAAACAGATGGAACAAGTTCTACTGTATAATCTTAGTCAAGCCACCCCTATTGTTTAATTTGCATATGCGAACTGTAGTTCACCCTGGAATCTAAAGACATATTCTTCCACACTACACAGCACAAAAAAAATCCTGTTTCTTTTTGCATTCAGTAAACGTTTTTATTGGTCCATCAGTAACGTTCGTCTCTATTTAGTTTGCTTTTTTCTATGATTCCTATATTAAATGTGTTCTTATTCAGTAGATTTTTCTATTTTTCTAATTTTTAAAAACTGTTTGCTCCAGCAAATGTCAAAAACCAACGAAAGAGGCACTTCACATATGCTGCCAACTTCAGATCCACTCTATCAAAAATGAGGCAAAGAATCTAATTCAAGAAAGAGGGTATTTTCCTGAGTCAAACATTCACTCACCTATTGTGCTTTACAGTTGTCCACCAGAAAAGTGCTGTGTGTAGTTTTCAGCACTTGCTGATGGACAGCTGTAAAGCCTAGTTATAAACCAACGTCTTTTGGGCTGGTTCCAACTCTTGGCTGTTGTAAAGAGTGCTGCAATGAATATTGGGGAACAGATATACCTTCGACTTGATGATTTCCATTCCTTTGGGTATATTCCCAGCAGTGGGATAGCTGGATC
>NW_007729130.1:104883-107750 GCF_000696425.1 Galeopterus variegatus
CCGCCGCACTCCCAAGCAGCGCACTGTAGCAGTGCGCCACCGGGCCGCCCCCCTCAGTGTAGTTTTGATTTGCATTTCCTGAATACTGAGTGATGTTGAGCATTTTTTCATATGACTGTTGGCCATTTATTGGATGAGTGGATACGGAAAATGTGGTATATCTACACAATGGAATACTACTCAGCTATAAAAAAGAATGAAATACTGCCATTTGCAACAACATGGATGGACCTTGAGAGAATTATATTGAGTGAAACAAGTCAGGCACAGAAAGAGAAATACCACATGTCCTCACTTATTGGTGGGACATAAAAGTAAATAAATAAATTCACACACACACACACACAAAAACAAAAAATGGGGGGGAGAAGAAGACATAACAATTACTATTCCTTGAATTTGACACAACAAGTATACAGAAAGGAAATTGTTGGGTGGGAGGGGGGAGAGGGAGGAGGGAGGGAGGTTTCAGTAATGGGCCACAATAATCAACCACATTGTATATCGACAAAATAAAATAAAATAAAAAATAAAATAAAATAAATAAACCAACGTCTTTGTTTTGTATCTACGTTTCCTCCACGAGCAGCACACAAGAAACTTCTTCAAATGTTTTTCACGATTTCACCTAAGTTCCTAAAGCTAGGAACATCTTCCTTTCCTTTAGCGCCAAGGACAGGACCAAGTTATCCAGCAATTAAGGATCCATGAGAATCTGTTTCTGCTCATTCTGGAATAGCATTAAAGGGGGCATATGGTATGCTGATGTCACCAGGCTCTGTGCGGAAGATGAGGTCTTCGTTCCGTTATCACAGCCATTCAGTCTCCCGTGAACTCTTCTGTGCAGGATAATGCTGGAAGGAGACAGGTTTTTCACTGTTGATGTTCGGTGTCCTGTCTATGAAGAGGTCCAGGCAGCTGCAAATGGGTTCACAAGCATTTGGAAATTTTAAACTCCTTAAGCAACTAGGTGGACTTGGTTTACCTTCTGATCTTCATTGACAGAAGCTTCTCTTCCCTCTCAAACAGGCTTTTTTCTCTTTTCTAATGAGAGTATCTTTGTATCCTGTCAAGGTTAATTTGGAAAAAATTCTGTAATTCCCTTGATATGTACTGATGACAGTTGTAACTCACGAATGTACTGTGGTTATGAAAGATTTTGATATAGAGGTGGGTTCCATTCAACCCTCTAGGGACATTAGGGGATAAATGACAGCCTCAATGTTGGCCAGTGAGAAAGGATGGACTGGCTCCTTGTGGCATTTTGCAGATGGAAAGGCTTTTTATTAAATGGAAACATACCAAATGCACTAAAAAAAATGGTTATTTTTATACCTTTATGTTGCCCATAAGGGATATGAGAGAGAGTATTGTTTATAAAGGTAAATCATGATAACTTCCATTTTATATTTATTGTTGAGTTTTAGATGTGAGTCTGTGCATAGGTGGTCTGGAGGAAGGAAAAAAAAAAAATCATGTATCCCTGGTAGACCAGTTGGCTAAGTATCAACTTTATTTCCAGGGTGTTTTTGTAAAAGAAGTCTCTCCACTGTAGATTTATTTTTGGGTAGTTAACAAAAGTTAAGATACCCTTTTCTGAAATGTTCATGTAGAGACCCAAGATTTAATAAACTGAATGTTATGAGAAGACAGTATAAAGGATTAAAGCGAGCATCCCAGATAGTAGCCAAGCCTGGGAGATGACCCAGCATGTTCACGTGCCTACCTGTCAGAGATCAGAGCAGATAGCCACATACCGGTTGGCGATTTGGCAGATGAAAATTAGAGGTGAGAATAAGCAGAAGGGTAAAATTCAGACAAATTAAATTAATCTGGTCAAAGTGCTTGCCATCAGACTATGACTATGGGAGTTTGTATTGGTGCCAAGATTTGATTTACAATCTGCTAGAACAGATATTAATCCCAAGTTAGAGGTGGACCTGAGCGTGTAGTTTCTGCTAGGTAAGCAGCCATACCCTGGCTTGGAGTTGATAAGCACGTAGTGAAAATGCAGGGCTGATGATAGACTAGTAGTCCTTTGACTTTACATGTGAGAAGATAGAAATTTCTAGAAGCTAAATGGATTGTCCAAGATGGCTAGTTTGTGGCAAAGCCAGAACTCTGAACACAGTCATCCACTGTATATCAAAAACTGTTGACACCAATAGATTACTGTGAAAAACTCACTCTGGTGGCTGTTTATTTTAACAGTCCTTAAGAGGTCTACCTCGAGCCGAATATATACTCCAGATTTTTCTGTGACAATCCTGACTTCAAGAAAATTTTCCAAAACGCCATAAAATGCAAAATCAAATGTCATTTAACATGTATACAAATTGTAATCTTTAAAAAAATAAGCCCCCAAATTCAAGCATCAGTTTTCAAGCCATATGTCCTTAGTTCTGCTTTGAGAAAATATGATCACCTTGCTTTATAGTCTCTATTATAATGTGATAGTTGTACCCTAGAAACCTTATTCTGTCAGAAATTGGGTTACGAACATAATTATTTCATTGAGAAAAATAATAGTAAAGAATTTCAGATCCCTAATTATAGTTATTTTTCTTTTAGGAATTTTAATAAGAGCTTTAAAAATACCTATGAATGTCTAGCCATAAAACCTAAACACGCCCAAGTAAATTTATTCTTTTTTTTTTTTTTTCCCTTTTTGTCTTTTTTCGTGACCAGTAACGGGATCGCAACCCTCAGTGTTGTGCCCGTACTGCAACCAGCAACAGGATTGCAACCCTCGGTGTCGCGCCCGCACCGCGCTCAACCAGTGAGCGGACTGGTCTCTATATGGGATCCGAACCCTCGGCGGGAGCGCCACCGCGCTCCCAAGTGCCGCACTCTACCGAGTGCGCCAC
>NW_007729130.1:108454-109647 GCF_000696425.1 Galeopterus variegatus
CCACCGGGCCGGCCCATAAATTTATTCTTAATTACTTCAAACTTTTGCTCAAGAGTAATGGCCTTTCCTTTCTTTCCATCACCAGAATTATCATCAGCAGAGCATTCTTTCATGTTCTGACCACAGTTACCAATGAATGATACAATGTCTCGGACAGATGCATTGATGCTGCTGGTTCTGTCATTACAGTAATGACACATAATGACACAAGAATTCATGCCATATACTTGGTTAAATTATGACAACTTACGCTGTACATTTTTCTGCTTGCCTGTGATGTATTATTTAAAAAGGAATCCCATGCCAATATGTTTTTATCTGTCAAGCTGTTTAATTCATCTCCCTCAACATTGCCATATGAAAATAGCCGTACTAAGCAGAGTAAGTCTTAAGAAGTTTATTTCTGATACTGTATGTCCTGTTATCAATTGCATTTTCCCTCAAAAGCTAGGATATTCATAAGTCGCATCTGTGGACTGCCTCTGACAGGGTGTAAGGGACTACATGGTAGGTATTTTAATTACTTAACTGTACCTGTGTCTTGATCCTAATTTTTCCACTATTACTTTCGCTTCCCTGGGATTTGCTAGTCATTGAAATTTAAATTATCTTATAATTGATCTTCCAGATTTTTAAAAAATAAAACATGATGCAAATAATTCAGAAAAATCTTAGAATTTTTTAAAGAACAAGATGAAGTTCAAACCATAATAATTATGTTTTGGTAGAGCTGTTGTGGACAGACCTGTGGATACACAGAGAGACAGTCTAGTGGAGAAATGCGGATAACACCAAGGTCAAGGGTTCAGATCCCCATACTGGCCAGCTACCAGACCAAAAATCAAAAACAAAAAAGTGAAGAAGGCGGCGATAGCTGGAGGGTTCAGTACATTTAATAAGCTGATGTGCAAATGGGGAAGAGGTTACTTGTGCCCAGAAGACAGTGTGTGGTTTATCTCGTTCATTCTGGAGGGTTCTGGGAGGATGCTGGACTGCCAGTGTTTCCCTTTGCTTCTCAATTGGGAGTTGGTGAATTAACACCACCAGGGTTCCAGGAGGAGCATGTTGAGGGGTTTTTCTTTCTCTCAGTCTTTTCCAATTAGCAGTGAAACCAGAGATGAGGCTCCTGGAGACACCTGTGTTTGGGTACAAGTCCTAGGGGAAAAACTGAGGTGGCCACTGCTTGGAAGAGT